>NC_064614.1:864923467-865226498 GCF_023898315.1 Schistocerca nitens
TCCCAAAAAGAGATAATGTAAGAAAATTAAAGGCATATAGACTCCTTATGCAGAGTAGTTTAAACATTGTTAAGAACTAATACAATGCAACAGAATGCATATCTGATACTTGCTTCTCTTTCACAATGTATATTTTGACTCATTTTACATTCTTGAAATTCCTCTGTCATGATGAGATTCATGGAACTCGCTAAATGAAATAGAAATAATCAATAGAAAAATATTTGTTTGTTGTGCATATTTAGCAAAGCTTGCCTTATGATTTCATGGAGTGGAAGTAGCTGTCTCGTTACGTTTATGAAAAACAGGTATAGTGTGGGAAAAAAAGAAGGGAAAAAGAGCAAGCGATGAGTAAGTAGATACACATACAGTTCGTTGGTGAAGACTTTGTGAGGTAAGAAAAAGAATGAACCACACAAAAGTTGTCATATACAGATATTTTGTATATTTCATGTAACTAGCTTAGAACTTTCACTATGAAGTGGAATGTGTCAATTGATTTACAAAAATTATCAATGCAAACTATGAGGAAACTGAATGGCTGGCCATAACTGACTTTCTGCAGGCAAAATTTGTAACACTTCTCCTTTATTTATTCAACCTATCTGATCATATGCAGTACAGTATACTAGACGATTTTTAACTTTATTCAAAAGTAGTGTTTACAGAGGAAAGTAATCTTGTTTATATGTACATAATACATATACTGAAGTTTATCCATTTTCCTACTGAATACAAGTTGTGATAACTGTAGATCTCTTAAATGCATTTATATTTAATATTTTAAACAACCTAGTGTCTTGTTTTAGTCTCATATAGCATGTACCTTGTGACACAAACTTGTATAAATCAAGGTTATCTGTTTTAATTTTTTGTTGTGATTTGTGTGTGTGTGTGTGTGTGTGTGTGTGTGTGTGTGTGTGTGAGAGAGAGAGAGAGAGAGAGAGAGAGAGAGAATCTTTTTTTCTTACTCCAATCACTGCCAACTACAAATTTTTAATAAACACTAGTGTTTTAGAAGACTTGTTTAAATGATCACTTTAGCTGTGCTGCCTATATAACCCCAGTGGCCCTCTTTTGTATTCTGAAGGCCCCTAACTGCTGGGGAAATTCACCCAGAATATGAAGCCATAGTTCAAATGCACATGGAAATATGCACAGGAAGCACTCATTAGTGAATGCTGATTTATGTACCCTATTAAGATCTTAAAAAGATCATGGTTGTACTCAGCTTGAATTTGGTGTGTTCAATGTATCTGTTCCATTTTAGGTCACTTTGTATCCAGGTAACAAGAAGCCGTGTTGCCTGTTTATTTACAATTACTTGACGACCATTTGCTGCTGCTCTTACTGCTACTGTATTATTGAATTATCATTAGCAAATGTAATTCTTTCATGTGAAAGAATATTGTTGATGTGAGTTAGGAAAAGAAGAGGTCTCATTACTGATCCTTGAGGTTCCTCATAAATGACATTTCTTCTGACAAATATTTTGTAAGCGTATGTGATTTTATTTCTACATGTCTTCAGCTTACCTTTTACTTGCAGTTAACAAGAAGTGAATGAATCCATTCATTTGATATGCTCCTTATTATTCAAACTGGTTTATAAAGTATGGTTTACTATGGAGAAAGACTTGGTCAAGTTTAAATACACTCCTGGAAATGGAAAAAAGAACACATTCACACCGGTGTGTCAGACCCACCATACTTGCTCCGGACACTGCGAGAGGGCTGTACAAGCAATGATCACACGCACGGCACAGCGGACACACCAGGAACCGCGGTGTTGGCCGTCGAATGGCGCTAGCTGCGCAGCATTTGTGCACCGCCGCCGTCAGTGTCAGCCAGTTTGCCGTGGCATACGGAGCTCCATCGCAGTCTTTAACACTGGTAGCATGCCGCGACAGCGTGGACGTGAACCGTATGTGCAGTTGACGGACTTTGAGCGAGGGCGTATAGTGGGCATGCGGGAGGCCGGATGGACGTACCGCCGAATTGCTCAACACGTGGGGCGTGAGGTCTCCACAGTACATCTATGTTGTCGCCAGTAGTCGGCGGAAGGTGCACGTGCCCGTCGACCTGGGACCGGACCGCAGCGACGCACGGATGCACGCCAAGACCGTAGGATCCTACGCAGTGCCGTAGGGGACCGCACCGCCACTTCCCAGCAAATTAGGGACACTGTTGCTCCTGGGGTATCGGCGAGGACCATTCGCAACCGTCTCCATGAAGCTGGGCTACGGTCCCGCACACCGTTAGGCCGTCTTCCGCTCACGCCCCAACATCGTGCAGCCCGCCTCCAGTGGTGTCGCGACAGGCGTGAATGGAGGGACGAATGGAGACGTGTCGTCTTCAGCGATGAGAGTCGCTTCTGCCTTGGTGCCAATGATGGTCGTATGCGTGTTTGGCGCCGTGCAGGTGAGCGCCACAATCAGGACTGCATACGACCGAGGCACACAGGGCCAACACCCGGCATCATGGTGTGGGAAGCGATCTCCTACACTGGCCGTACACCACTGGTGATCGTCGAGGGGACACTGAATAGTGCACGGTACATCCAAACCGTCATCGAACCCATCGTTCTACCATTCCTAGACCGGCAAGGGAACTTGCTGTTCCAACAGGACAATGCACGTCCGCATGTATCCCGTGCCACCCAACGTGCTCTAGAAGGTGTAAGTCAACTACCCTGGCCAGCAAGATCTCCGGATCTGTCCCCCATTGAGCATGTTTGGGACTGGATGAAGCGTCGTCTCACGCGGTCTGCACGTCCAGCACGAACGCTGGTCCAACTGAAGCGCCAGGTGGAAATGGCATGGCAAGCCGTTCCACAGGACTACATCCAGCATCTCTACGATCGTCTCCATGGGAGAATAGCAGCCTGCATTGCTGCGAAAGGTGGATATACACTGTACTAGTGCCGACATTGTGCATGCTCTGTTGCCTGTGTCTATGTGCCTGTGGTTCTGTCAGTGTGATCATGTGATGTATCTGACCCCAGGAATGTGTCAATAAAGTTTCCCCTTCCTGGGACAATGAATTCACGGTGTTCTTATTTCAATTTCCAGGAGTGTATATACCAGCTGTTTAATGTGTTTAATCAACTGTCGGCCGCAGTGGCCATGCAGTTCTAGGCGCTACAGTCAGGAACCGCGCGACCGCTATGGTCGCAGATTCGAATCCTGCCTCGAGCATGGATGTGTGTGATGTCCTTAGGTTAGTTAGGTTTAAGTAGTTCTAAGTTCTAGGGGACTGATGACCAAAGAAGTTAAGTCCCATAGTGCTCAGAGCCATTTGAACCATCTTTAATCAACTGCTTTCAAAACAATACTCACATACTCAAAAGACAGCTGTCTCATATGATTTCTGGCACTGGAAATCGTGTTTGGAATTTATTAACAGTCTATTTTTATTAACATTCAGTTTTTGTTTATGAACTTTACTAACTTGCTTATTTATTTATTTATTTTTATTCATCCAAGGGTCATATCACAATTATATGAGATTTGTCACAGTAATGCAATGAAAATTAATAGCTGAAAATTTAGATGTACATACAATATAGAAGTATGCTATATTGAGGTAGGACAGGTGCTCGCCTTGATGTGGAGCCATCCTGGCATTTCCCTGAAGTGATTTAGGAAAGTCATGGAAAACCCAAACCAGGATAGCCAGAGAGCCATTCTCCCACATAAAAGGTCAGTATCATTTAACAGCTGTACTGCCTCATTCGGATGATCCCTAATGTAGAATGTTCTTTCATTTACTTAATTGGCTACAGATAATTTATAATAAAAAACAAAATTTTGTTGTTCTTGCCACACACTAAGGATGTCTGCTAATGACTTCTGGGACATGTATATGCTGTTATGCCCCTTGCACTAACTCCAGTCTGTTCAGGAAATTAACTCCAGGGCCACAAACCTTCATCTATGCTCCATGTTTGTCTTCTGCACTTCCCTCTGTCCACCTGATATGAGTCAGCATTCCCCCATGATGAGCAAGATGGGGAACTTAGGAGAATAACATGACATTACAATAATGCACTTTAGACCTTGACACATGAGTTTTGTAACAGCAGTAAACTGGGACCATGTACTGAAATGTGACAGTGTGTTGCAATTATCCCCTTCTGTTATTACCCACCACACAATCTTTATTTGAGTAACGTGCACTACACTACTTATGAAGAACGTTTTAGCTGTCTTTTTGAACAGATGTTCTCTCCTTTCCTTGGGAAATTTGTTATAGAATGTTGTTTCCTGGTAGGAAATGCTGGTCTGAGGTTTTTGTTTGTTTTCCTTGGTAAATGTTAAGTCAAAACTGGCTCTAGTTCCATATTATGTACAGAACTGTTAGTGATTTTTTTAGTAATGTTTTCCCCCCTGATAAAAAACACCAATTGGTGGATGTACTCACTTGGTGCAGTAAGGATGCCTAGTTTAGTATGCAAGTCTTTACAATGAGCCCAACTACTACTTATTATTCTTATGGCCCTTTTCAGTGGTTTAAAAATTTTGTCCATGTTTTGTCTCTCTCAGCCCCAGAAAAGAATCCCATAGCTAATACCTGAGTGTACACAGGAGTAATATGTCGCCACAGTATATTGGCTGTTACAAACTGAGTATCTTTCTGTGCTCATTGCATGTTAGGTGACAGTTAGTGCCCACCCGAAAAACTTTGTGCTTGTTACACAATCAATAAATTTATCACCTATGCTTCCATCTTTATGAGGAATTACATACTGTGTTTTTTCTTTACATCCAACATCAATTTATTACCCAACATTAGTTTGTTATACACTGCCCAATCATAAACATCTTTGAGAGCTTCATTTGCTTCTTCTAATAGGAGGTCTGGTATTTCTTTCAATGACAATGATGTGGCTTTCATCAGTAAAGAGAACTTTTTCTCTGTCTTATAGTATACGGGAAATCATTTATATATATTGAGAACAGGATTGGACCCAATACACTACTATGAGGAACATTTATATTTGTATGTTTCTTATCTGACTATTGTTCTACTAAAAATTTATGATCAAGAGGTGTGTGAACTCTCTCTGCCTTCTTTTCACCCCATTTTCCATGTAAAGACAGGTACACACTAGACCAATGAAGGCCAATAAACGACAACCATTTGCTTCATTGGAATGGAACTGTGATTATAAAAACAAATTGAAAAGATTAGGCACTTGAAAGAAAATAAGTTGGATGTTCAGAAATAATGTGCATGACGTGAACGATAAAATGTAATCCTTGTGGATATCTTTCTATTGCAGGTACATAAGAGAGATGTCATATGTGGAAATTTTAGGGCCTACATACCAGTAATGCTATAACAATTCAAAATTTGTAGGTCTCATTCACAAAAAATTATGAAATAGCCCATATCCCAGTTCAGTTTTATGGTCAGACAATCTATCCTTCATAACAGATTAAATTACTTTTGGGAATACAGGTACTAGAGAAACTGGGCTGTAGTTTTCAATACTTTTCGCAGTAGCTTTATTTAGTAATGGCACAACTTTTGCATGTTTTAAGTACTCTGGAAAAATACCTGAAGTGAAGGTCATTCTTATTATGTTGGATAACGGCGCTTGTATGCTGTCTACGCAGCCCTTCAGAACTGAGACTGTAACTTCCTCTATACTTGCCGAGTTCTTAAATTTAATGCCTGTATTGTCTTCATGACCTAAAGCACTCTCATACAAAACACTTGCTGTGTAAGTCATTCTAGGTGCTACATGTGTTTTAGAAATATTTTGCTGCAACTT
Organism: Schistocerca nitens; assembly: GCF_023898315.1. Taxonomy (NCBI): domain Eukaryota; kingdom Metazoa; phylum Arthropoda; class Insecta; order Orthoptera; family Acrididae; genus Schistocerca; species Schistocerca nitens. Next base: position 864,929,246 of record NC_064614.1, read on the forward strand.
CACAATACCAGAGAACAGAGAAATAGTCATCTGCAAAACTTGCCAATTCCTGATGATTCTACTCCACCTTTGATTTGTGTGTTATACTTTGCCTACATTTTCCGGCTTCTTGTTTTACAACTTCCTACACTAATTTGCTTTTATTATCTGTATTAAGTATTATTTTGTCATTGAATGATATTTTTGCAACAAGCAGTAAACTCCTGTATATTTTTTATATCTGTAATAGAAATCTAGGAACTGTGGATGAGTGCACTGCTTTTGTAAATAATTCAAAAATTTAAGTGTGTGAGAGGACTTTCTGATAAGGATAGCTGTAGGCTTCTGCTGAATGTGCCATCCATTCTTGCCAAGTACATGGTTTTTAGTTATTTGACAGCCTTGACTCCTTCCTTCTTACTAATGTAGCCTACTACCATTGATTTTTTTCCACTGGTTGCTGATTTCCATTAAACTACATTTGAATGAAATTTTCAGCTGTTTAATATATTTTCTCTCTTTAATATGACAATATTATCTTTGATTTTCTTATTTTTGCCTGTTCTCTTTTTATGATACAGAATATTTATGTATATGTTACTGCAGCCTTTTTCCTTGTTTAATGACATTTCACGAAATGTTTCTATTCATTTTATAATGTTTGCGCATGTCTGTTGTCACGTTATTTGACTTGCAGATTTTGTCCAGTGCTCTTTTTCTTTGCAAGCAGTTTTAATTCCCTTTGTTATCCAGCTGTTGCCTTTTATATCCTTTGATATTTTTCATTTTTGGAGAGATGGTAGTACTGATCAACTACTCTGCTTCCTTGTGATTTCAACAGTTTTCCCAACTAAATATTCAATTTTATAAGATTATCTATGCAATAATTCATCTACGGCATAAATGAGTTCTCTGGAGAAAAAATGGCATAACTGAAGAATTGGATACCACTTCACCAATTCACAACAGTGTCACATGCACACTGTCATCACATTATGGGACAAAAGCAATATCTCTTATGAGTAGCTTCAATTGGCACAAAAATAGCAAAGTATGATATTTCTTGCCTATCAGAACCTTCAGTCAACAGAACTGTTCTTAGATGTTTTTCTTGCCAAGGGTTACTTTTTTGTGTCAGTTTAAGTCGTGAAAAATTCCTAGAGATATACGTATCATTGATGGCTCTGAGCACTATGGGACTCAACTGCTGTGGTCATTAGTCCCCTAGAACTTAGAACTACTTAAACCTAACTAACCTAAGGACATCACACACATCCATGCCCGAGGCAGGATTCGAACCTATCATTGATGCCAGTACTGTTTCCAAATTAGCATCAGCTGTAAATCACATTACCAGAATATTTGTACTCTGTGGCTCTTATTAGTATGGCTATTCGAAGGCATATCTCCACAAACAAATCAGCCCCATGAACTTTCTTCCCAAATAAATTAATAAGTTTCAAAATTTCACATCAATCTGTATTATTTACTGACAGTAAAATCTGTACAGTAAAGGGCAAAGAACACTGTGTTGCCAGTATTAGTTTATTAGATTCGGTATGACTAATTTTACTTGTACTATGTATACTGAAGAAATTAATCTTCATTACATTTATCATATGCATAAAGTGTGCAAAAACTTGGGTAGTTTTTCATTCCAAGTATTATGTTTTGGCATGGTCAATCCATGTGTGGTGCATTACTAATACTACGAGTACTATGACAAAGAGAAATGCACGTTAGAAACTATCTTGCATTGTTTCATATAATATGCAAAATCATCTGGTGTCAGATACAGGTCCCACAAGTAGGTATGTTAAGTTATCTGTATTACAAGTGAACAACTTTATTTTCCTCCCCTATAAGTTTGTAAATTCAACTAGTGCTAAGCTATTTTTGGGTAGATACCACTGACCAGTCTGACAGCAAATTAGGCCCAACCAGTATATTTCTGGTGATTTTAAAAAGATGTTTGATACTGGCATTTCACTTCTGATATTTGAGGCTCCTATCCTTGCTCTTATTACAAACTATAACCTATTTGGAGTAGAAAAAACTGGGCAATCTGATAAATTCTAATCGATTGAAATGAATTAAGGTTAAGCCAGAAAAGTTGCTAGGGAAATGGAAGGCCCTACAAATAGTCCAGTACACATGATACAATAACAGCGCAAGATTACGAGCGAAGAGCTACTCAAATTTTGCGTACTTCATGCGTATACTGTTTATTTCTTGCATTAACTGATCAGGGACATCGTTAATCTGAAACTCTTGTATTCACAACGTCGTGAAACAGTAATTTACTACTATTTAATCACAGCCTTTGACGTAGACAGTGACAAGCAGAGGCACAAGACTAATAAAAAAAATATTGCGAACTGCATATACTTCCCTACAGCGTTGACGAATACCTACCGAATGTTATTCTCTACAACCTGAAGTGTCTTCTGAGGAAACAAAATGAACCTGCCAATTCTCAACATCTTGACCTACTTACAAATATAAGCACTTCTACAAATCAGATGCGACACAAAATCACGGTAAGCTGATCAACCCGCACGTCGAAGGGTACACTCAGCACACTGCGTTCAGCACTTGCTATTATTTCCGTACACCGTTTTCGTAATAAATGAAGCTCTACGGCCAATAGCACAGTGCAAGGTACAAAGGTAAGCGAGCAACTGCTCGAAGTCCAGCTGGTTCGGAACTTTGTTGGCAGGAGGCGTATCTGACAGATGTTAAGTTATGGGAGATAACCAACATTTTCTTTTTTAAATAGAGATATCATGTTACAATAAAGATGTTGCATCTATCGTTAAACGAAGCAGACCGACAAGAAAATAATTTTTCTGCAACCTATCAGAAATAAAACTAAAACGAAGTGACGAAATCCTGAAAATGAGGAAAAGACGATATTGTACAATCAAAAGTAAGATGCGTAGAATGCAATATTCTATATACTATTTTTATTACAATGAAAAGTAAGATGTGTAGAACGCAGTATGCTATTTTTACTAAACCATTTTACATGGAAAAGTCCCACAAAATGTAAACATACGCTAAGGACGAGATATTCAAAGCTACGAATAATTTTTTTGGATGCAGAACCGTCTACATAATTCAATACGAATTATGATATCACATATATTATGAAAGGATAACGCTACAGTGGTTATTTTTATAAATCGCAGTCGCAGACACAACACAATGAAATGCACGCATAAAAATTTGTGGGAAGAACGCATGGGCGTTCTCGCATCGGCACATTGCCTGATTGGCGCTAGATGCCTGCTATAGAGCTCTTTCTTTGCTACGGAACTTGAGCGTTGTTTTTCGCGATGAAAAGACTTCAGAAGAAGAAAACGCAAAAGCTAACGTAGTTAAATAGGTATAGGTACCTCTGTTATTTAGGTACCTGAGGTACGACAAATATAAATTGCCGACAGCATTTTGTTTGGAAATTTCAGGAGAAGCTTACAGTGACAGTCTATGAGGGGCGTTCAATAAGTACACATTTTTTTTTTTTTGTTTCTGGAAAGAGCTTGGTTTTATTCAGGATTCCAGTACACCATGTTATTCCCCACTCTTTTGGCTACGAAGCCCTATTTTTCATCATACGCCTCCTTACTGGCAGGGCCCACATGTCTCCGTGGCACCACTCTGCTAGTCGACGTCAGTGGCAATCAATGTCTTGCTGCATCAATAACCTCCCCTTATCCACGTGCTGCTTCCCGCTGAGTGCATCCTTCATGGCGACAAAGACATGGAAGTCGGAAAGCGAGGAACCTTTGAGTACCCCAGCTGGTGGAAGTGTGTGTCGGCGTTACCGACAGAGACGTCCAGTAGAGCTGCGAGGTGTTTGATTGTGATCCGTCGATAACCGCAAATGAGTGTCCGCACGTTTTATTGCTGCAGGAGTCACAGCTGTGTGCGGCCGATCGGCATGCGAGAGATCGGAAAGGTTCGCGTGATGTGATGATGACTCATTGTGCTTTTGTTCACTGTAAGGTCTCCGAAGACGTTCTGCATGCACCCATGAATATGTGCGATGCTCTGGTTTTCCGCCAAAAGCAACTCAGTGACAGCTCTCTGCTTGGAGCACACCACCGTAACAGATGCCATTTTTTAGGCAACTTACGGCGACAGCATCTATTGAATTACTATTTTATTTTACAAAAAAATCAAGCAATTTTAATCACCAAAGATTATGTGTTGGTTAACATCCTCCCACTCGACAAATACGGGAACTTCATAGACGCCAGAATCCACTAGAACGGAGACTATGTTTATCAATTTTGTGTTTTTTGCGTCATCAGTGTCCTTCATTTCTTTTTCTAGTAATTTGTTGAGGAGCTACAAGTATTGTATCAAGCCAGTTGTGTGGAAAACATATTGTAACCTGTCTGGGAAAATACCTTGAGTTAGTGATGCATTACATATGTGACTCAGAACATCAGCTGTAATTGCTCCACATTGTTTTAATATCTTATTAGAGATGTGATCTACTCCAACAGAACATTTATTTTTCAAAGATTTAATAATTTTACTTATTTCACAAGAGGTTTTTAGGTGAAACTTAATCTGACTAATTTTTCCAAAACAGACTTTTCCTTCTACTGTCTGGTTTTTCTTTTGAACTGTTCTCACCAATTTTTTCTCCTACACTTAATAAATTGTTGTTAGATACATTAGCTACTTGTGTACTGTTGGCTAGGATGGTCTCGTTCTCTTTAATAGTAATCAACCTACCCCAGTGGTTACTTTTCCCGTCTCCCTTCTAACAACATTCCATATTGATTTTATTTTGTTGCTGGAATTGTTAATTTCTTCTCTAAGATACATATTTCTTGATTTCCTTACAACTTTTTTCAGTATATTATAATAATGTTTATAGCTTCAAACTACTTCTGGATCTTTACTAGTTCTTGCTGTTTCATACAGTATTCTTTTTCTTCCTGAAGACACTTTAATACCTGTAGTAATCCAAGGTTTCTTTGCAAAATGTGTGGTGTTACATTTAGCAATTTTCTTTGGGAAACAATGTTCAAAAATGGATATAAATTTATTATGAAATATATTGCATTTATCATAAGCATTTGGCTCATTATATACATCTCCCCAATTAACATTTCTTAAGCTTTCTCTGAAGTGCTCAATAGATACCGGGTTGAGCGACCTAACACTTTTTACTTAATGGTTTACGAACTGTACACCCTGTTCGGTTTTGTAAGTTAATCAGTTGTGCATCATGGTCTGACAGTCCATTTGCCACAGGGAAAGCATGTGTTGGATTTACATCCTCTTTCTGAACAAATACATTACCTATTAGCATGCTACTGTCTTGAGCTGTGTGTGTAGGGAAACTGATCACTGATTCTAAGTTATATGTTGTTAATAACATTTCTAGTTCACTTTTCCTATTAGAATTAATAGAAAGTTTACATTGAAATCACCACAGATTAATAACTTCTTCTTTTGTCTAACAGGCAGCATAATAAGGAGTCACACTTTTTTTATGAATGGCACCCAGTCTCCTAATGGGGACCTGTACGCTGTTGCTAATATTAATACTACATTATCCAGCTGAAGTTCACATGCACAAACCTCAAAGTGCTGATTAACGCAAAATTTGCTTGCTTCTATTTATACCCTTGTTTTATGAAAATGGCAACTCCTCCATTATTCATCCTAGATCTACAAGTATAAGATGCTAAATTATACCCACTTATACTGACACTATCCATGCCCACAAATACATGGTGTTCAGACAGACAGAGTATATCAATCTCATTCTTATTTTTGAGATCATCTTAACACACTAATAGCTCATCCACTTGATTTTTTATTCCCCTGATATTTTGATGAAGTAAGTTGATACTGCCCTTAGCTTTACCCTATTTACTGTATATGATGTTTCTTTTATTCTATTTATCTTGATTGTCATCTGTCTGGACTTTGGCTTTAACCTAAAAAATCTGTCTGCCTGGATCCATTAACCACAGGGATCACTCCTTGTGTGACTGAGGACCCCCTTACAGTTTCTGATAATAGAGAACCTAACTTGTTTTCCCCATCCTATTCAGGTGCAGGCCATAGGCCATGCATAGTGTATCCCCACCTACCAATAGCATTTACTGGAACAACACTTTTGTGAGATTTTGCCAGTGTCTGGAGCATCCTGTTCAGCTCAGTGTTAACATGCCTTACAGCAGTGTTTACCCAGGGCTGATCATGGCGCTGAAAGACCTCCATAAACCCCACATTTGTGTGCTCAGTTTCTGCCCCTATTTTATCCAGGTCACTCCTAATACTGTATCTTGGATTCATAGCCAGTCTGTTTCCAGCTCCTCCAACTATAATTACCTGATCTTCCTTCTCAAAGTCCCTGCATAGTTGCCCTAAGTTCTCTGTCACCTGGCTAAGGCTAGCACATGGTTTCACAAAACTCGTGACCTGGTACCCTGCACCTAATTTCTCCTCAGGCTGCTGGCCCACACTCCTCCCATGACTGCTGCCTATAAGCAGAATTTTCCTTTTCCTATTCTGGTTTGATCCCGACCTGTCTTTTTTCTCTAAGCTAGTATTCTGCTTCAACCTACTTTCAACTACATCTAGATGAGGCCCTTCTTCCACTTCAGATAGCAAGCCAAACTGATTTACTAATTGAATTTCTGGAGTTTTTTCAGGTGCTTCCCTTTTTCGCCCTTTGCTTGCTACCTTTTCCCAGTCTCTTTTTCCTCCCGTAACCTACATAATTCCAAGTTCATGTTTTCAAATTCAGCCTTAAGGGCACAAATTTTTGCCTCCTGTTCAGCGATTTTTCTGTCCTTTCTACATAACCTACACTGCCATGGAAGAGCCTCATTTTCTACCCTCGTTGCCTCGCCGCTACATTCGCCCCAACGAAACCATAACTTATAGTCCACACAGAACACCTCCTCTTTCAAATTTCTACGACAACCACCACATTTGTCACACGTGGTTTGATAGACAGACTTAACACAAAATCAGAGAATAAGTTGGCACAAGATCACAGTAGTTTCGTAGCCTGTAGCCTACTAGTCAGTAAATAAACAATAATGTAAACAAACTTTTAAACTAACTTCCGAAAGTATTAAATGCCTAAACCCCGTATGATCGACACGAATTAATTTGACCTTGATGCGAAAACTCAAGTCGAAAAGGAAAATCTACACCCGCGCGAAATTTACGCCTAAAAAACGTAAACAAAACTAGCTACTACCGGCCTTTTACGAAATACTTTCTTTTCGATCTAAATACGGTCAGAAAAGCGAAATCTTCATTAGACAGCCTAGAGAAGAAGTATATAAACTAGTCTAAAATGTAATATTAACTAAATTAGCTCTTATTTCAATATTAATCACTTAACTTAGCGAGAGCTCTGTATACGAGCGTCTGCCTACCACCGACTACGAACCACATATAGGCCTCCTTTGATCTCGTGGTCCCTAAACAAATCATCAGGTAGCGGTATTGTCAAGAGGCTACTTCCTGATTGTCTGTGTGGACCAACATTCCGAAACATGCAGACTGAGGTTTGCATCTCTTCTCAGGATACAGTGTTTCTATTTGCCTTAGCTGGAGACAAAGGGAGAGCTGATGCAATTTCGGTATCGAACACAGAATGAAATAAGCCATTTCCACTACCCTTTTTAATTAACTGTATAACAATTTACAGGAGTTAAATGGATCACTTAAAACATAATCACCTCCACCTTACGATGAGCCTTCTTTGTAATAAAACATATTTTCAACATTTGAGTATCACACACAAACATTATGCAAATCAGGTATTGAAATTTCCGCCACAAATAGATCGTTGCACTAAATATATACGAAGTCTTGTATGCACCAGCGTTTGAGAGCACAAACACCCACATCTGAATGCATGTGTACACGCAATACAACTATCGGAAACAACCAGTTGATCAATAGGGAAACTGACGTAGCGACTGGATTTTTAAAAATACTATAAAATTCCTAAATTGGCTCTCTCCACTACATTCGGAAGGAGGGTGGAAGGAGCATGATACAGTAGAGACAACAGGAAATAGCACTTTAAGACAGGGCTCACTGTGGTGTATTGAGAAGCACTAGACTCGACACACGTAAACCACGATCCAGTCCATAGCAGTAGTTGCCATGACTAGATGTCGGAGGTAGCTGAAACACTCGCACAGCCCACACGCTCATATCCCATGGTCCACACACCATCCACCTGCCCCTATGCACACCGCCAGCGTCGTGTTAAGATGTCAGTGGAAATTACCGCTTTAGCCACAGCTGCAATCGCGGATGCGCATGTATGCCAGAGTGCACCACCCACGGACATTGAGGGCATCTGGGGATGATTGGAGTGGCAGAAATTCCGATGTTATCAATACCTCCAGCACAATTAATAAAAAATTCCTCGTTATTATACCGTGGTCGAATAGATTTCACTTCAAAAACCAACGTTTCATCCCTGTCTGCGGAGTACATTCTCAAGGAGGACCGTAGCATTGTTGAATGTCCGATTCACACCTTGGCTTGCTCAGTAGCGAGCCAGGGTGTGAATTGAACGTTCAACAAAACTTCGATCCCCCTTAAGAATGTCCTCCGCAGATGAAGACATAGCGTCAGCTTTTGAAGTGAAATCCATTCGTCCGTGAAGTAATATGCCAGAACGTTTTGTTAAATATGACCTTGCCTACAGTGAAAGTTTATATTTTACCATACCTACAGCGTAAATGTCCATCATTTTGTATCTTCTCTTATGTAACACACACACACATCTCCTTCCGTTGTGCTCACCCAGCACTGCCCGGCCATTGATCTTCTTGCATGAACACACACGCTGTGCCCCAACTCGTGCGGGACTTGGTAGATTAATTTGCCACAAGTAATGAGTGTGATGGACAAACATTTGCTAGGTGCACTACGAATGTAGTGGTGTGGACATGTTGCGAATGTGGGTCTTGCGTGGAGCGTGCAAGGGATAAGTCCCTGCAGGCGCACTATCCTCTGTGATTTTGGTAGCTCAGATGGCTCAGATGGGTAGAGAGTCTGCCATGTAAGCAGTAGATACCAGATTCGCGTCCCAGTCAGGGCACACATTTTCAAAATGTCCCCAATGATGTATATCAAAGCCTGTTTGTCGGTTTAATTATCATTCCGTTACATCAGATTGCCAACTACTCGTGAACACCGCTGAACCAACAGTGGTGCACTGCGAAACAAGCAGCTGCAATTTAGATGTACACAGTCTAATCCGAGGTAGTGATTTTGTTGACCATACACCTCGAATTTCTCACACGAAATGTAGATTCCTCCCGTCTATGCGCGTTATTTTCGAAGATGGAAGAAATCGGACAATACACAGGTTTTCACATAGCTAAAGTAACGTTACTTGTTGTGAAAATCCTGTACAAGACTATGACATAGGCAATATTCCCTCTAAGTATTATTTTATCAGACAGAGAAATATCTTTTCTTATCCTTCACATCCTGCATCACAGGACTAGAATATTAAACTCATTTATGGCTCATGATGGAGTGCTAAGATCTACCACTGTCACAGGACGCCTCCTCACTTTCGGACTCTCTCTTGAGATAACAGCACAGAGAAGTTGTAAATATGAGGTTTATACTATGTATCACTTTACAAATTCGGTAACACATATGATTTCATTACGATGGTCGTCTCTCCCTGTTAAAAGATATAATCGCAACGAAAAAAACGTTAAGTCAAGAATTATATCTGTGGTACACTAGCCATGACCTCAACTTTCTGGGTGGCATGTCACTGATATCAAATAGATAGACTAAATAAATTAATCATCAGAGTCACTTTGCATGGCAAGTAATTTTTATTTTTCAGTGGCTGGATTACATTCACCAGGTAGTTCAAATGGAAATCCTTGGAGGAAACTCGACGGTCATTTCGAGAAACACTATTGAGAACCGATATTTGAACCTGACCAGAGGAGGATGCTATCACTGGTAACAAACAAGTCGCGTAAAGACCGCGCTATTAAAAACACGATCACGACTACTACAGTAGTGTCACCTGTATAAAAAGCGGTCTTGGTTCCAAAGGCACACCCAAGAGTCGCTGATAGCGTTACAGTTTTTGATAGAAATGTCTGCGATTTGGAATCAAGTTTGTACAGTCAACCACATACTTGCATTGGATCCTATGGAGGCATCTTTTAATGATTACAGCCACTGGTGATTCATATTTATTCCACTCTCATATCTCGAAACGAGTCACCTTTTTCGTATCTATCTGCTACAGCAGAACTCCAACGTGGTTTTAGACAGCCCCTCTGCATCTTGTAAGTGTTCCTCAGTCTCTGTCCCACTCTCCCTGCACCATCGCCCATGTGATAATCTAGTTTTAAGTCGGAACCGAACACAAGTCGGAGAGTGCTATATCTCACATGCTGGAAATGGAGACATTTTGTCGTAGCTCTGCCAACGGTGTAAGACGGGCAAGGCCAGCGCCAAAACGAAGCTTTCTCCTGCAACACGAGTTAGTATAAAAGACGTTATGGGAACTGAAAGAAGGACGAGGATTTTGCTACTGCCTTGCTGTATGTCTCCGAACTACTTACAGCTACTACAGTCAAGAATAGATCTGCTTCCGTCAGGGGGCAGTCACATCAGTCACCCAAACTTTCTCTCTATCATCGTTATTTTGTACCATCCATCAAAAAACTATGAACTATAGAAGCTCCACTAACTTCATCCAACAGAGAATTCGATAAGATTTTACTACGTCCCTGTCTTTTGATATATATATCGAAAACAAATATTGTCTTTGTGTGCTGGCATCAAGCATATACGGCAATCCTATTAAATATACAGGTATTGATTCACTCAGTGATCGAAGTCGCTTGCACAGACCAGAGTAAAATTTTATTGTCTGTACTGTAGGAATGCCATACCTACAGACTATCAGTTGCAAGAGAGGGTTCCTGTTTTGATGTATGATACATTTTTTTCTGCTGTAACGCGTCGAAGCAGCAAACGACACAGCTTTTACACCGTCATACATTTTGTTTTTTCCACCTCGACTTCAAGGCCTGTGTCAGGTTCTAATCTGACATAAACCTGTTTCGATCCATTGGCTCTCACAGAAAACTGGACATCGCATGGCGTAAATTATGCTGCTGTTGCTGCTCCCACAACACACACATTTAATGACTGAAATAAAAGGCAGTAACAACATTAGGAAACTGGAAGAGTTTGTGGCATTCTGGAGTGTTCCCAAACTGTTGTCCAAAACTGATTGACGACAACCACATTTAAACCTGTCTTTCACAGTGAAGGGATTGCTGATGGCTCGGTGATTCGTTTCGAGTGATTCTTCACATTGCAGTCATGTACCCGATCACTGTTTCGGTGCTACCATCCCCTGAAAGTGTTCCCCTTCGACCAAGACTCTTTCTCCATCTCAAACAAGCAAGTGTTGATGAAGTGCCTGTGTCAATAATAAAAGAAGTTACCCAACAAATTATAAAGCCCCTGGTACATATTGCCAATTTGTCTTTCAGCGAAGGTGTGTTTCCTGAGAGGTTGAAAATCTCTAAGGTTAGACCTCTGTTTAAAAAAGGAGATCCATACAAGGTAGAAAATTATAGACCAATATCCCTTCTCCAATCATTTTCAATAATTCTAGAGAAATTAATGAAAACCAGACTCATAAATTACTTAGATGCTCACAAACTTCTGAACTGCAATCAACACGGCTTTCGCTCGGGCCACAGCACAGAATCAGCTATCCATGCCTATACCAAAGAGATTGTCAGGAGTCTCGACACTAAAAAATGTGTAGTAGGAATTAACTTAGATTTATCTAAAGCTTTTGATACAGTAAATCACAAAATTCTGTTAAACGAGATGGAGGCAATAGGTGTAAGGGGAGTTGTGAAGCAGTGGTTTGAATCTTACCTTCAAGATAGAACTCAGGTAGTAGAAATCATCGCAGAACATAAAAATCAGAAAATCAAGTGGGTTTCAGATGCAAAGAAATTGGAAATAGGTGTGCCACAGGGCAGTGTTCTTGGTCCCTTATTATTCTTGCTTTATATAAATGACATAAAAAATCCTAATATTTCTACCAAAATAATGTTGTTCGCAGATGACTAAGTGATGATAAAAAATCATTAACCACCACAACTGATATGGTCCTGAAATATATTCAACATTGGTTTAATGCTAATGAGTTAACACTTAATCTAAGTAAAACAAATTATATACAGTATGGCAAAGCAACTCAAGATATGGACCTCCAGTTAAAACTAATGGATAAGAAGATAGAGAGTGTACAAACCACAAAGTTTTTGGGCATGCACATTGATCAAAACAAGCTGGAAAGACCATCTCAAGTACTTATCCCAAAGGCTCAATTCGGCATGTTTTGCATTGAGGATATTATCTGGAGTAAACAGCACAGACTGTACTAGACTACTGTATTTTGCTTACTTTCAGTCCATCGTGTCTTACGGCATAGTGTTCTGGGGTAAAACTAAATCAAGCTTAACAGATATCTTCAAATTTCAGAAAAGAGCTATACGAACCATAACACATAACTCTCAAAGAACTCATTGTAGGCCCCTTTTCAAAGAATTGCAAATACTCACAATACCACCACTGTATATTTTTAAAAGCATTCTGTGTACAAGAGCACATATGAAAAATCTACGTACAAATGAGGACTGCCATAATTATAATACTAGAACTCGTAAGAATTTGTATGTAGAAAGGGTAAGGACAACACAAACCCAAAAGCATGTAAGTTATTTTGGAATAAAACTCTACAATGCTCTGCCAGTGTACATGAAGGCAATAACAGATGAAGTAAAATTTAAGACTGAGCTTAAAAATTACCTTTTAAGCAAAACTTTCTATGATGTAGATGAGTACTTTGATTGTGTGTAAATTTATTGCCAAAAATTTTAATTTATATGTCTAAATTTGTACTTTTAAAAAATGCCTTGAAAGTGATGTTCCATTATTAAGTCTGTAGTACTTGTACTAGTATAATAACTTTGTTGTGACAATTACTACATCATGTAAATGATATACAGGAAGATAATAAAATGAAATGAAAAAAATGAAATGTCCGTCAATCATAATGTGGTAATCAACAGGATACCAGTGGACAGATGGCGTGGAAAAGACACCACCGAAGTACTGTAATAACGATCACAAATGATAGTGCAATCAATTTCAGTAATCCAGAATGAGATTTTCACTCTGCAGCGGAGTGTGCGCTGAAATGAAACTTCCTGGCAGATTAAAACTGTGTGCCCGACCGAGACTCGAACTCGGGACCTTTGCCTTTCGCGGGCAAGTGCTCTACCATCTGAGCTACCGAAGCACGACTCACACCCAGTATTCACAGCTTTACTTGTGCCAGTATCTCGTCTCCTACCTTCCAAACTTTACAGAAGCTCTCCTGCGAACCTTGCAGAACTAGCAGTCCTGAAAGAAAGGATACAGCGGAGTCATGGCTTAGCCACAGCCTGGGGGATATTTCCAGAATGTTTCCAGAGTGAACATCTCATTCTGGAAACATCCCCCAGGCTGTGGCTAAGCCATGTCTCCGCTGTATCCTTTCTTTCAGGAGTGCTAGTTCTGCAAGATTCGCAGGAGAGCTTCTGTAAAGTTTGGAAGGTAGGAGTCGAGATACTGGCACAAGTAAAGCTGTGAGTACCGGGCGTGAGTCGTGCTTCGGTAGCTCAGATGGTAGAGCACTTGCCCGCGAAAGGCAAAGGTCCCGAGTTCGAGAGTCGGTCGGGCACACAGTTTTAATCTGCCAGGAAGTTTAATTTCAGTAATGTTACCAGTTTTTTACAATGCCGACCAGTGACACGGCAGCATGCCTCCCAATTTCTGTATCATCGCTAAACCTCCCCTCCTCTTCTTTGCGAGTACCGTTGTGAAGTTAGATAGATGACTGTGGTGTAAGTGCATTCCTTGTTAATTCTCGAACATAAACACCAAAGTATACCAGACAGCAATCTAAATATTTCTGGCACTTCGATCACAGTACGCAATTTACGATTACGATTACCCATCTTTGCCAATGCGGATGGGAGTGACAGAGGATTCTCGCATTCTTATGATAAAGTTAGAGATTGGAAGATCTCCTCGCATTGTCTTTGACCAACCCTCCCTGCAACACTGTCACCTATTCAATCTTCAGATGACTAGAAGTAGACAGCTACATTCCACGTTTCGTGAAGGAACACAGCGGACCAAGTCCGTAACAGCTGTCCTGCACCCAGATTTTTCCACATGCTCTCATATCGAGGAGGTTAGGATCACTTGTCGGTGTATAGTAGATATGAAAGTGTTGTGATGATTTAATAGACGGTTAAGAACAAGAAACGTGTGGTTTTTATGAATAACGGAGCTCTTGCATTCATAAGCTATGCGGTTCTGTACTTTAAACACGCTATAGTGTTAGATCATTGCAGCTTCCGACCTAATAGTCGTGCGGAATGCAACATTGTTTATATTGTAAGAAATATATCCCCAGCGAATGGCATAATTTCTCCATGCATGTTTCTCTTCGATAAACTACGCTGACAAACTGTGAAGTCATAAAACTACTACCTTGCACACCAAAGAAAACATCGATTCTTTGTAGCAGAAATACTACACAGGTTTCCAGAGGTGTATGACACCTGCTGTTTCCGAAGTTCATGTCCAATTACGGTTCGGAAATTATGATATGTTCACAACAGCCCTATAAAATATCGTCGACAGCTAAAAATGTATACGAAGAGACTGGGACATATTAGGAGGAAATAAACACTACGACAGTAGCCAGAGGAGCTGTAACAGTCTTACCGCGCCTTACTATCGCCCCTGATAACCTTCCTCTTAAATTAAATGCGTAATAAATGGCCTGCAGCAACATATCCCTATCTCATTCTCAACTGATCATTCCATCTACTACCTGTCGTTCTTTAACGCAGATCCATGTAAGTTTAGAGGCAGATGGTTCTCTTTCTTCAGGAAAGCATCAAAGACAACAGTCAACTCGCATATATCACTATTACTTCAATAGACATACAGTAGAACGTTCCCGTATAGCAACTGTTTGTTAGCTGACACCATAAGGTTGTGATTGACAGAGAGTACAGAGCAGCATATGGTAAATACTGTTTGTTACGGTTTAAAACACCAAAACTGTCCTGCACTGGGTCAATCACGCGGTCCGTTCTGTAGCCGTATAGTGCAATCATCCCAGCCGGTAATACAGCGCTCTTTAGCTAAGGACACTTTACAAAAATTTATAAGGTGGTTTCCAATAACTTTTGGGCCACATCAGGGTTCGTGAACCGACATTTATAAATTTATTACTCTACATTTGATGGTCATCCACGTTCAACTTCTACTCGACTGTCTTATCGCAGTCGAAGAAAAATGACTGTTTCCCTGGTCCCAGTGCTTCCATGTCAACGTTCTCCCGTACTCCTTTTCCTGTCATGCACTCATTCCCATGTACAAGAACTGTCCTGCACCAAGCAGAAGACATGCAAGTACTCTCTCAATTTCCCCGCATTTTGGCGTATTTACCCTCAAGTTATACGTATTTTCCGTCATTTTTCGTAATTTTATCGATTTTATGTCACTTCTATACATGCGATCATGATATCACTTATCGTTCCGTATTCTATAATTGCTTGTAAACGTAATACAGTTGTCAACACTTAGCGCAAAGGCACTATTGTTCTGTTCGCACTGTAGTCGAATGCATCCAACCTCATATTCTACAGTTGCAGTGCGTTTGCTCTGTTTTCTGTATTTCTGTGCCTGTGCATGAGCTGCCAATGGCTCCCATGACCCAGAGTAGACCCTAGTTAGAGTTCCAGCGTGGATTCGCACCCCAGCATAGATCCGCATATAACGCTTGGTGGATCCACACTCGAGAATTCTGTGATTCCCATGCACGTAAGGAAAGATGGGCATTTGTAATCTCATTGCGCAATATGATCGAAGTGCTTGAAATATTTAGATCACTGTCTCGTTTACTGTGGTGTATGTATTCGAGAACAAACAATGAATGCATTTACTGCACAGTCATCTATCTACATTTGGAATGGTACTCGCAAAGTAGAGGAGGGGCGATTTAACCATGACACAGAAATCGGGAAGCATGTTGCCATGTCACCGGTCGGCGTTGTAAAAAACTGGTAAAATTGCCGAAATTGATCGCACTGTCAACAGCGATGTTTATTACAGTACATTGGTGGTGTCTTTCCACCTCATCCATCCACTGGAATGTTAAATGTAGAGGTCATCAGTCAGTTTTAGACAGCAGTTTGGAAACACTCCACAATGCCACAAAACTATTCCAGTTTCCTTATGTTGTTACTATCTTTTATTTCAATCATCCAGTGTGTGTGTTATGGGAGCATAATTTATACCCTGCAGAGTCCAGTTTTCTGTGAGAACCAATGGGCTGAAATGTGTTTATCTCAGTTTAGAGCCTGACACAGGCCTCGAAGTTGTGGAAAAAACAAAATGTATGGCGTTGTAAAAGCTGAGTCATATGGTGCGGAGAAGTGTTACAGTAGAAAAAAAAAGAAAAAAAAACAACGTATCAGACATCGAAACAGGAACCCTCTCTTGCAACTGATAATCTGTGGGTATGGCTTGATGCCAGCACACAAAGACAATATTTGTTTTCGATATATATATCAAAAGACAGGGACGTGGTAAAATCTTATCGAATTCTCTGTTGGATGAAGTTAGTGGAGCTTCTATAGTTCATAGTTTTTCTGACGGATGGTACAAAATAACGATGATAGAGAGAAAGTTTGGGTGACTGATGTGACTGCCCCCTGACGGAAGCAGATCTATTCTTGACTGTAGTAGCTGTAAGTAGTTCGGAGACATACAGCAAGGCAGTAGCAAAATCCTCGTCCTTCTTTCAGTTCCCATAACGTCTTTTATACTAACTCGTGTTGCAGGAGAAAGCTTCGTTTTGGCGCTGGCCTTGCCCGTCTTACACCGTTGGCAGAGCTACGACAAAAGTCTCCATTTCCAGCATGTGAGATATAGCACTCTCCGACTTGTGTTCGGTTCCGACTTAAAACTAGATTATCACATGGGCGATGGTGCAGGGAGGGTGGGACAGAGACTGAGGAACACTTACAAGATGCAGAGGGGCTGTCTAAAACCACGTTGGAGTTCTGCTGTAGCAGATAGATACGAAAAAGGTGACTCGTTTCGAGATATGAGAGTGGAATAAATATGAATCACCAGTGGCTGTAATCATTAAAAGATGCCTCCATAGGATCCAATGCAAGTATGTGGTTGACTGTACAAACTTGATTCCAAATCGCAGACATTTCTATCAAAAACTGTAACGCTATCAGCGACTCTTGGGTGTGCCTTTGGAACCAAGACCGCTTTTTATACAGGTGACACTACTGTAGTAGTCGTGATCGTGTTTTTAATAGCGCGGTCTTTACGCGACTTGTTTGTTACCAGTGATAGCATCCTCCTCTGGTCAGGTTCAAATATCGGTTCTCAATAGTGTTTCTCGAAATGACCGTCGAGTTTCCTCCAAGGATTTCCATTTGAACTACCTGGTGAATGTAATCCAGCCACTGAAAAATAAAAATTACTTGCCATGCAAAGTGACTCTGATGATTAATTTATTTAGTCTATCTATTTGATATCAGTGACATGCCACCCAGAAAGTTGAGGTCATGGCTAGTGTACCACAGATATAATTCTTGACTTAACGTTTTTTTCGTTGCGATTATATCTTTTAACAGGGAGAGACGACCATCGTAATGAAATCATATGTGTTACCGAATTTGTAAAGTGACACATAGTATAAACCCCATATTTACAACTTCTCTGTGCTGTTATCTCAAGAGAGAGTCCGAAAGTGAGGAGGCGTCCTGTGACAGTGGTAGATCTTAGCACTCCATCATGAGCCATAAATGAGTTTAATATTCTAGTCCTGTGATGCAGGATGTGAAGGATAAGAAAAGATATTTCTCTGTCTGATAAAATAATACTTAGAGGGAAATTGCCTATGTCATAGTCTTGTACAGGATTTTCACAACAAGTAACGTTACTTTAGCTATGTGAAAACCTGTGTATTGTCCGATTTCTTCCATCTTCGAAAATAACGCGCATAGACGGGAGGAATCTACATTTCATGTGAGAAATTCGAGGTGTGTGATCAACTTCATCGCTACTTCGAATTGGGCAAATTGGGTTTCTAAAGTGGGTGATGTACGTCGTCATAGAATTGTTTAGAACTGTTGTGTACATCCAAACTGCAGCTGCTTGATCACAGTGCACCATGGCTGGCTGCAGCGGTGGTCACAAGGAGTCGGCAATTGCAAATATTAGATTACCTTAGCCTGTGACAGGTGTAAAGAATGCACGGACCTATCTGATGTTGCCCATGGCGGCGAATGCTGGCGAAGTGATTCGCTTGCTATGTGAGTGCAACAGAGGCTGACGTGTGTATGTTACGTGAGAGAAGATTCAAAATGATGGACATCTGCACTAGAGGTATTGATAACATCCAAATTCCTACCACTTCAATCATCTCTGAATGCCTTCCATGGACAGGGTGGTGCACTCTGGCATACATAAACATCCACAACTGTGACTGCGGCCTCAGCAGTAATTTTCACTGAGTTCTTAATGCGGCACTGGTGGTGTACATGGGGCGAGCACGCTGTGTGGGGGCCTCAGGACAAGAGCACGCAGGATGTGCATGTGTTTTAGCTATCTCCAACATCCAGTCGTGACAACTACTGCTATGGACTGGGAAGTAGCTTAAGTGTGTCCTGTTTAGTACTTCTCGATACATTGCAGTGGACTCTGTCTTGCAGTGGTATTTGCTATTGTCTCTATTGTATCATGCACCTTCATCAGTCCTGCCAAATGTGGCAGGGTGAACCAGTTTAGGAATTCTACAATACTTTTAAAAATCCAATCGTGACATCAGATTCCCAATTGATCAATTTATTGTTTTCAGTAGTTGTATACCATGCACACATGCGTTCAGCCATGGGTCCATCTCCTGGCCCGTGCAGATGAGGTCTATGTTGTAAATGGTGAATGGCATGTGCCTCACGATTGCTCATTTGTGTGATATGCAGGATTTTTTTTTGATCAGATATGTTTAGTGTTACGTTGAGGTAAAGGAGGCTGTTTGTGCTCTCAAACGCTGATACATACAAGACCTTGGATATATTTAGTGCAACGATCTATTTGTGTTGGAAATTTTATTACTTCATTTGCATAATGTTTGTGTGTGATACTCAATCTTAATGTTTGTGTGTGATACTCAATGTTGAAAATATGTTTTATTATGGAGAAGGATCTTCGTAAGTTAAAGGTGATAGTGTTTTAAGCGATCCATTTTACTCCTGTAAATTGTTATACAGTTAATTTAAAACGGTAGTGGAAATGGCTTATTTCATTCTATTTTTGATACTGGAATTGTATCAGCTCTCCCTTTGTCTCCAGCATTAGCCAATAGAAACACTGTATCCTGAGGAGAGATGCAAACCTCTGTCTGAATGTTTCGGGATGTTGGTTCACACAGACAATCGGGAAGTAGCCTCTTGAGAAAGACAGAGACAGGAAGCAAGTCTGGAATTTCCCGGCCAACAGAATACCGCCAACTGATGCTTTGTTGGGGGGCCACGAGTTCAAAGGAGGCCGATATGTGGTACTTGGTCGGTGGTATTTAGTATTGTGATCTGCAATTATGAGATGGGCGGTTTTGACCTTCGTTGCGGAGTCCTGACGATAGCAACACGCACTGAAGACCACAAATGGCTGCTACTATACCAGACGTCACTTCATTAATTATCTGCAGACCACTTTTTCAGGGTTTAACTGTCAGTGCTATATGACTGCTGTATGTTTCTCGATTTGTACAAAATAGTTTGCCGCTGAGATCCTAGTAATTTGTCTGTCTGCAGAAAGTTATGGTGGGTTTCTAAATATGTCATAATCTTTTAGATATGTAATTGTTCCGATTTTCCCGTCTGTGCTTAGACACGTGTGCTTTGAATAGTGAGGAAAATAAATAATAAGAGTCTTAACATCCCTGACTCTGGAAGCAAATATAAACTAAGCCTACTCATCGTTTCCAAGCGCGATCAGAATAATAAAGCGCCGCAATTGTTTAAATATTCCATACTGTGAGCGATTTCCTGACAAATTCTTTAAATAAACTATATTTAATACACCATCTTGTATCTTCTAAATTGTTTAAAAAAACAATGTTTCATACACCGCAGTAATTTTCCGGACAAGTTCTTTACTAAATAAATAAACCATATTCCAAACACCACCTTGTAGCGCGTAAATTGTTTAAATAAACAATATTCCACACATTGTCTAAATCGTGTAAACAATATTTCACACAGTTAAATCGACTTCCTGACAAATTCTTTAACTAAATAACTGAACTACATCCATATTGTGCTTTAAATCCCGTAAATTGTTTAAATAAACAATATTCCACAAAGTGTCTTAATTGTTTAAACGATATTCCATAGGCCACAATCGATTTCCATCCAAATGACCGATCAACTGAGCCCTTTCTTTGCCAATTTCTAGGAACTGGGGGGGGGGGGGGGCGTGTTAGCGGAAGGGCTGGGGTTTTTCTGCAGATGGTGGATTTAATTAATGGTTCGATTTAACTTATTAGTCAGTCACACTGATATCAAAAGTGTGCTTGTATTGGCGAGAGGAGTTCCCTGAGGGATGGGGGAGGAGGTGGAGGGGGAGGAGGATGGGGAAGGGTGGGAGAATAATAGGTTAAGGGCCTGTCAATCAAGAGGATGGATTATCCCCAGGATGTCATAACCTGTCAATCAAAAGGATTTATTATCCCCAGGGGGTCTTAATCATCTTAGCAGAACAATGACCTGTCAGTCAAAGGAGAGCAGGTTTGCCCCTGAATGTAGGTAACCCACACTAACAAATTGCACTGATACCCCTGTTCCCCTATTAATGATGAATATTATACATTATGTACAGGAACCAAAAGGAAACAATAAGACTGGAAGACCAAGATCGAAATGCTGAGAAAAAGTGTGTAAGACAGGGATGTAGTCTTTCACCCCTACTATGCGATCTATAGATAGAAGAAGCACTGGTCGAAATAAAAGAAAGTGTCAAGTGTGGAATTATAATTCAAGGTGAAAGGTCATCAATGATAAGATTCGCTCAACACATTGCTGTCCAGAGTGAAAGTGAAGAACTACATGATTTGTTGCATGGCATGGACAGTCTAATGAGCACAAATATAGTCTGAGAGTAAATCGACGAACTACGAAAGTAATGAGGAATAGCAAAAATGAAAACAGCGAGAAACTTAACATCAGAATCGGTGATCAAGAAATAGACGAATTTAAGGAATTTTATCTAGGCAGCAAAGTAACCCATGATGGATGGAGCAAGGAGCACACAAACAGCACCCTAGCACTGGCAAAAAGGGAATTCCTGCACCTGAGAAGTCTACTAGTATCAAACATAGGTGAGGAATATATGGAAAGAAAAAGGGACAGGATGATAAGACGTCTGTTAAGACATTGGGGAACAACTTCCATGATGCTACAGGGCGCTGTAAAAAGTAAAAACTGTAGAGGAAGACAAAAAATCAGAATACATCCAGCAAATAATTGAAGACAGAGGTTGCAAATTCTACTCTGGGATGAAGAGGTTGGCACAGGAGGAGAGTTCTTGGTGGGCCGCATCAAACCAGGCAGAAGACTGATGACTCAGAAAAAAAAGATCATGTGTTACAATATGCAGATGATGTCTAGTTATAAACACTGTCTGACAGTTTAGAACTTTACATGAAACCACTGAACGTAACCATTGAATATAAGCCTGGGACATTTTATGTTTAATGCACAGATACCAAAAAAGATATTACTACTTCTGAACAATATTCTATCTTGGACCAAACACGTTTATGATATTGCTATGGAAATAGAAAAAGCTTTGAATGTCTTATGCACTGTAAGTAATGTGTGGGTGGGGAGGCGACGGGAAAGGGGGGGGGGGGAACTCAACTGGACATCGTCATTACCTGAGACTATGGACTAATATGAGCTGTAATGGACTACCGTACATAACGATTCTCTTTGGAAATGTCCCACTGTATGTGCTACATAAACGAAATGTACTTCAGTTTCGGGCTATTAGCTAGTGTCTACGAATCATGAGTTCATCACCAACTAATGCCCTTCTAAAAGAATCCAAAGAAATGCTTCTTGATACCCGTAGAGAACCACTAGCTAAAAAATTTCTGCTTCAAAGCTCTGGAAAAAATTAATCATCCTGTTATTGATAGAACTAGGAGTTTGGTAGAAAGAGGATAAGCAGAAGAAAGCAAGCCAACACGTTCTCGAATGAAATTTCGCTCTTCAGTGAAGTGTGCACTGATATGAAACTTGCTGGCACTTTGAAACTGTGTATCAGACGGAGAGTCGAACTCGTGACCTTTACCTTCACAGGCAAGTGCTCTACCGACTGATCTACCTAAGCACGACTGACAACCTCTGCCTGTAGCTTTATTTCCGCCAATGTCTCAGCTCCTATCTTCTAAACTTCACAGGTGTTCTCCTGCGAAACCTGGAAGACTAGCACTTCTGGAAGAAAGAATATTGCGGAGACATGGATTAGCCACAGCCTGTGGGATGTGTTCAGAATGAAATTTTCACTCTGTAGCGGAGAGTGCGCTGATATGAAACTTCCTGGCAGATTAAAACTGAGTTCCAGTCCGAGTCTCGTATTCAGGAACTTTGCCTTTAGAGGGCAAGTGGAAACATTTCCCAGGCTGTGGCTAAGCCACGTCTTCGTAATATTCTTTCTTCCAGGAGTGCTCGTCCCGCAAGTTTCTAAGGAGAACTTCTGTGAACTTAGGGTGGTAGGAGACGAGGTACTGGCGGAAGTAAAGCTGTAAGGTCGGATACTGAATTTTACTCGTTGCCCTCAGTAATTAAAAAGCTGAATAAAAGGATCAACGACGAAGTTTAATAAGTGTTTTGTGACAAAAGCCTCGATCATCGTAAAGCACAACTGGAAGATAAATCATCGTTTAGGAGAAAGGAGATGAGCTGTGGATAAGGGAAGGGAATTGTGATCACTCTTTGGATTCAGAATTAATATCTTTCCTTCCCTCGCCCTATCTGTAACACATTGCTGCACTTCTGAAGTACTTAACAACGGCTTTGAGTGTCCAATACACTTTCTGATCAGAAGTGTCCGGACACCTGGCGGAAAATGACGTACAAGTTCGTGGAGTCCTCCATCGGTAATGCTTTAATTCAGTATGATGTTGGCCCACTCTTAGCCTTGATGACAGCTTCCACTCTCGCAGGCATACGTTCAATCAGTTGCTGGAAGGTTTCTTGGGGAATGGGAGCCCATTCTTCACGGAGTGCTTCACTGGCGAGAGGTATCGATGTCGGTCGGTGATGCCTGGCACGAAGTCGACGTTCCAAAACATCCCAAAGGTGTTCTATAGGATTCAGGTCAGTACTCTGTGTAGGTCAGTCCATTACAGGGTTGTTTTTGTCGTGTAACCACTCCGCCACAGGCCGTGCATTATGAATAGGTGCTCGATCGTGTTGAAAGATGCAATCGCCATCCCTGAATTGCTCTTCAACAGTGGGAATCAAGAAGGTGCTTAAAACATCAATGTAGGCCTGTGCTGTGATAGTGCCACGCTAAACAACAAGGGGTGCAACCCCCCCCCCCTCCATGAGAAACACGACCACTCCATAACACCACCGCCTCCGAATTTTACTGTTGGCACTACACATGCTGGCAGATGACGTTCACTAGGCATTCGCCACACCGACACCCTGCCATCGGGTCGCCACATTGTGTATCGTGATTCGTCACACCACACGACGTTTTTCCCTGTTCAATCGTCCAATGTTTACGCTCCGTACACCAAGCTTGGCATTTACTGGCGTGATGTGAGGCTTAGGAGCAGCTGCTCGACCATGAAATCCACGTTTTCTCACCTCCCGCCTGACTGTCATAGTAATTGCAGTGGTTCCTGATGCAGTTTGGAATTCCTGTGTGATGGTCTGGATAGATGTCTGCGTATTACACATTATGACTCTCTCCAACTGTCGGCGGTCTCTGTCAGTCAACAGACGAGGTCGGCCTGTACGCTTTTGTGCTGTGTGTGTCCCTTCACGTTTCCACCTCACTATCACATCGGAAACAGTGGACCTAGGGATGTTCACGAGTATGGAAACCTCGTGTACAGAAGTATGGCCCAAGTGACACCAAATCACCTGACCGCATTTGAAGTCTGTGAGCTCCGCGGAGTGCCTCATTCTGCTCTCTCACGGTGTCTAATGAGTACTCAGATCGCTGATATGAAGTACCTGGCAGTAGGTGGCAGCACAATGCACCTAATATGAAAAACGTATGTTTTTTGGGGTGTCTGGATACTTTTGATCACATGGTGCACGTATACAAAAACGCAGTGGAACTGTTTGGCATGGATAGAAACTCTGGAGACCTCATATATAGATTATTGGGAAACTGCAACTTCTGAGGCAGCTGTAAGCTATGCAGACATTTGTCTTACAAATGTCATTTGGCTTTATCATACCAGTAAAACAAGTGATCAGCTTTGTTTCATTTGATCTGCCTTGTGCTGATCTGCAGCGAATATTTCTTACCTCTCGTCACTGACGCCAAAGTTCTAAAATGATACTTCACTTGTCTGTCTCATGTTTGTTTCATAGCTTCCAAAGCAATTACATCACGCCACATACATACATGAGCAATTAAACTAGTGATAGCTGCTACACTGGAGAGAGAAAGCATCTGTCCCAATAGTGAATGAAATAATTCAATGTGTCACTTTATAGAGATGGGGTCAGACCTTGCACAGACTGTCTGCATGACTGTTGAGTGCAGGATACATGGTATCATCAAGTTTAATCATGCTCCAAAGATGTGACAATCTGTCTCTGAGGTCATGGGTACACTAAGCTTTGCAAGCGCCACCGTCTCTTGCTTGTATTGTCCCTTGATTCATGGAAAGGTGCCATTGCCAGTTTGGTATTTGGCAGAAATATCGATAAAAACCAGCTGCCTAACATGCGCTCTTGATAGGGGGTAGTACAGAGCAGGATATGATTTGGTCACCAATAATGTGGCTGTCAACAGATTATCTAGGCAAAGACCCTCCTCTGCCACTACCAATAAATCATCTGCTGGAGAGCAGTGGCGGTAGTCACCTGTGTCTAAAACTGCCCATTCACAGCATGACTCACTTGTTGACACATCCAACTGTGTTTGGACAGTGGCAGCAGTAGTGGTCAGGGCTAACATATAGAGGTCTACCAGTCAAACCAATGTTCCTGGATCACGGACATGACCTGAACCCATTGTCCACACATAGTTCAGGTCCGGTACTCTTGGGGGCAGCGCTCGGGAGGGGGTGGAGGGAGGTGGCCAACTGGTCCATGTTTGTTTATGGGGCCTTAAAGGTGCCCATACAAAGACGATGGACCAACTGGCCAAACGCTCTGGTGAGTGTTTCTGCCCGGACCCAGTCACCTGTGTATGGGCGATGGGTTCCTAGTTGGCAATGTCGTCTGGGTGAATCGGTTTGACCAACACTCTACCTGCTAATCCCAACTGCAACCTGCCCACTCTATCAGTGCAGGCAGATGGGGTCTGCCAAGCAGTCGCTGTTGCTTTCACACAGTTGGATAGGTTGATGAGGGGGTTGGTGAGCGAGTTGGCACACCAGTTGGGCTATGAATGGGTGCCTTAAACTATTGCTCTTATTGTCTCACTGTTTGCTCAGACTGACCTTTGCTATGACGACCTGGGTACTAATAAACGACTATCTGGTGGAATACTTTGGATCTGGGCTAGGACTCAACTCGACTGTTTTTATCAGGGACTCGTTAATCACCATTTACCATTACCTGATCACAACAACATTGTACTTACTGTTTTCTGTGTATTATTGAATTCAATGAATGGTGGACTGGTGACAGAACAGTCACTGTTAATTACCATGAGTAACAATGCATTGATGATAGTTTGCCATATACTATCAAAAATCATAACAGGAAGACATTGAAGTAGAAATGCAGCCAATCACTTGTCAATGCAATTCTGAACAACATTAACCAAGTAGCAGCCATAGTATTCTGAACCTTCACTCACTCTGCTTACAGAAGCCACTATCCCATACCTGAGTATCTACCCTCAACATGTCATGGAGTACAGAGATTTGCATGGGTGCAGGAATATCCCAGTTGGGTTCTCATATCAATGGAGAAAGGTTACATGGACTCATGAATTATAGAACAAATTGGTGCATGCCTATGATGCTGAGTATATCAGAACCCTCATAAGACAATGTATCGTGCTCGCCAACTGGACACTGAGTGGTAGATGGTGGCGTTATGCTTTAGTAGGGAATATTTGCATGGAATGGAGCCCTTGGATCTGCAGCCATTATTGCTCACTGAGGAGCAATGCAGGAACCTATAGTGTCGGGTCGCATTTGCCCTTAGTTCTCCTTCACAGCTGCACAGACAGTGCACTACCCCAATGCTCCAGAATTGTGTCAGAATGGTTTAAGGAAAATTCTACAGATATCTGATCATGTTTTAGAGACCTCTCGTACTGAAGAAATTTTAGGGAGCACCAAGGGAGGTGTCCCCACTCTGAACCCTGTTTTGCTCAGTCTCCATGATTTATAGGATACAGCTTAGCATTCATGGTCCTTGATCGATCTTGAACGCTTTCGCCGACTTGTTGGAACTCATATCACAACATAATTTAATTCAGTTGTTCATGAATGTGTATATGTAACATGCAATAATTATGAGTTTGCACCACATAGTAGTGTAAATACTGTCTTTTATGTATATATACAATATTCTCTGCTGGTCCTTTTTGGAACAGGTTCCACACACTCACACAATATTCAAAGATGGTTTGCATGAGTATTTTGTAAGCAATTTTCTTTGCAGATTGATTGCATTTTGCCAGTAACCTACATATGGATTGATGTCTGGCATCTGCTTTATCTATGACAGAGCCACTTTCATCATTCCATTTCATACTATTTTAAATTGTTACACCCTGAAATTTGTGTGAATTGACTAAATCCAATTATGACTGATAAACACTATAAGCAGATGGCATGATGTTTTTCGTTTTGTGAAATGCACAATTTTACATTTTTGATTATTTAAAGTGAAATGCCAATCCTAGCACCAGTTGTGTGCCAATGTGGTTTGAAAGCTGCTTGAAAACAAATGGCAAATATTGGATATGGGAATGAAAAGCCTTCCCAGAAGTATGCTCCCTCAAGAGTGGCACACTGGTGAATACTGGACCAGCCATTGATTTCCTTGTGTGTCGATGATATCTCGTGGTTTCTGTCCTTCTGCAAATATTATTAATATGGCGACATTCTCCATCTCTACCAATTGCTGGCACTGAAGAACTCAATACTGCCGCCATTCAGATGAACAGTGAGACATCTTTAGGGGTAGGGGGGCGCAAAATAAGGCACTTAAACTAAGCGTGAAAAAGTTCCAAATAAAAATATATCCTATTGACAATTAATAGGTTTTGAATCCTGTGAACAACTACCTTCCATTCTTCTCAAAAGCACACCAATACCTTTTCAAATAATTGTGAAAAACTTGGTTGTGATTTTGGATGAGCACATCAAAAGGCGGGAGGGGCGAAATACTGTCAAGACATACAGGATTAGTGCCATGCGCCTCTATGCCCTTAGAAAGCTTCTGAACATATTCCAACAGGACGTGAAACGTGAAGGGTAAGTGTGCCCCTAAGCACTCAATGTCGAGGTTACCAGCTGTGATAAGTGAATTTGTGAAACTACTCGTTCTGTTGAACCTCTAAAATTGTGATGTAATCCAGCATGGCACTTTCTAGCTGTGATAAGTGAATTTATGAAACTACTCGTTCTGCTGAACCTCTAAAATTGTGATGTAATCCAGTATGGCACGAAGTGTGAGAAACCTAGACGACTAGAAATAACAATTAACACTTGTGTGCATTACATCTGCAACATCAGTCTATTTGACCATGTTGAAGCCATACTTCATACATATGTCTGCTTGGGTTGGTTGTGTCCAGAAAACTTACACGACTACTATATATTATGTTTACTTTCTTGGCTCCTGTGTTCACATGGTTCCTAGTATCTCACATCACAGATTTTAAGTACCAGTCATCTCATCTCAAGGTCTCACTTCTCATAGGTGTGTCCATACATAAAACATAAGCATTTCAAACTCTTTATCTGTTGTTGTCTTCTTCCTCTGCAACAAACTACTCTGTACTGTGTGGCAATTAAATGCTGCATTGCTTTTAAGAAGAATCTGAAGCACTTATTCTGTCACCTCTATAGCATTTCCCCAAACATTAAATTATGTGGACAGTTTCTCCTCTGTCAGACAGTAAAGCATACCTGCCAACCTTCAAAAACCAAAAATCAGGAGATTCAGTTTAAAAAATCAGGAGAAATCAGGAGATATGAAAGATCAAAAAGCTGTGGCTCATTTTTGTATACACTTAAGACAACTGAAAAGTTTTCCTTTAAGGCGCCACAAAGCTATATAATGGCTAAAAAACATATAGAAACATTGGAAATACCGAAAATGTTGATTCCGTAACCCTTATTTGTAGTTTCGCCCAGCTAATTGCTGTTAGGTTGGGATGTTTTTTGGCATTAGAAAAAAAGTATGATTGCCGTACAGCAGCATCCATCATACTGTTTTGTGACACACATGAAAACTGTAAAAGTAGGCTTGCCAACTGGTTCTCCGGGGTATGTTGAAATCTTAACACAACCACTTCTTTTTTATTTTTCAGGGGCAGCATCTACTTTCTCCTCGTAAGATTTCACATGTTATATCTGTATATGTTCAAAGATTTCACATGTTATATCTGTATATGTTCAAAGTTAGCTAGTATTACACATTTTCAGGGAAACTATGTCATTACAGAAATTCGTAAAATTCTCATATTTAACTCTAGCTATGTAGCCTATTAGTATTCAGTATTAGCGAGAAACATTGGAACAGTCATGAGAACATGTACAATACCTTTCTTCTCACAGGTGAAGTAGAAGCTGCTTCTGCAGTAGGAAACATTGCAGAATCTGAATAATGATGCTGTACTAACAAACTAAAACAGTTACCAAATAAAATAGTAGTTCACTCTTAAAATGTTTCGAGATCAGTACACATCAGTGATGTACACATCAGTGTTCTCACTTATTTAACAATGTTGTTATCCGTTCACATCAAGGTCTATCATTTCCTCCTTAATTAAATTTCCAATACATGATGAGGATAGAGAAAATATGGTAACACACAGGTATAATTATCTTTTCACGAAACATTTCACATTTCTATTGATTTAAGGAATTGAATGTTGAAGACTTTCCTTTCCAAGAAATTCTTTCTTGTAGGTTTGCTGAAAGCAGTCACTCTGTAGTCTTGATTTTACTGTCAACAATCTCTCCAAATTTTCATCGCTGGTAGATGATCTGAAATGTGTCCTTGTTTTAGTTACTTGACTAAATATCCTCTCACATTCTGCATTACTATGAGCGACCGTTAGAATACCTAACATAACACAAATTAATTTGTCAAATTTTAGGCTCCCATCTCTATTTCTTAGTTTTCCTATCAGAGACCACTGCACATCAATTCTTTCTTCCCTTAAGATTTAATCCGGTATATCATATATCTGAAATGCACAAAACTGGGATTGTAATTCATCCATGGCATCATGCTGTTTATCTGCATCAGCATTCAATAATACTGGAAACGCTTCCACAAAATACTTTAGGGTAGAAAAGGATGCATTGGAAACAGATCTGATTTGCATTCCTCAGCATTTCACTCTTCAATGGGAATTTGTGAACCATGTTGTCACAGGCGGCAATTAAGTATTTCCAAACACATGAGAAGAATTCCACCTTCTCATCATGCTTGAGGCAATCCACAAGTTGAGAAGTACAACTGCCAATGACCAAATCACAATCATCCTTCTGGTTTCTTCTGCTGTGGTAATCAACCTCAAAAGGAGAACAGGATTTTATAACTGTAGGTAGTACAAATTTAGACATAAAATTCTGTAACGTGTCCAGCAGCAGATCTTGCAGTAAATGGATGTGAGGTACACTTGACTGCAAAATTACATTTGTTTTGTCAAATGTAGGTATAACATTTGTCAAAAACAGACACAAAGCCATGTTTAAATCTGATGACAGAAACATAAAAATCCTTTCTTCACGAGACAAGTTGTACTTAATTGGGGAATCCTGTTTACTTATTTTTGATGTAGTTGAACATGGAATTGGCAATTCACTAGCTCTTTTTCTTGAAGAGGCACTACTCTCAAATGGTGACTGTTTCACCTTCGGTATATGATAAGTTTGGAGAAACCCAAGCTGATCATTCTTACCAGACTTCACTTCATAATTGAGCAGGCTGGTCAAAGGCTTCCACTGTTCCAGTAACCGAAGTAAACATTTGTTCACAGGAAGCCAATAGGTGCACACATGCTTCAATATTTTCTTCATCTTGACATTATATAATTTCTGAAATTCTTTCATTTTCTCCTTGCTCTTTGTACTCTTTTGCAGAAACTAATATATGTCCAGTAAATAGTCATCAATCTGGAATGGCAGACATGCAGCTCCCTTTATTGCTGCCAAATTTAACGAATGGCAGGGACAACCAACAACAAAGAGGTTAGGCATATGATTTTTCAAGAGACCTGCAACTCTGTTTTTCATTCCAACCATTACAGGGGCATTGTCACAACCTATTGACAAACAGTTACTGAGTGGAATATTACATTCCTTCAGTGTGTCGAGAAGAAGCGTTCCTATGTTGACACCTGTGGAATCTTCTTTTAAGTTGGGGAGTGATAATAAGGTACTTTCAATTTTTTGGGTCGTCTCATTATAAACGGTAACAACTATGGGATATAAATTAGCATCCCCTTTGTTACTACCGTCCGTTGCAATAGAAAATGGACATTTTTTCAAAATGTCTACGATTTCTTCTTTTTCCTTTTTTGTCATTTCTCCGATAATTGCGACAGTTTTTTTCCTTCCGCAGCTGTACT
The DNA here is from genome assembly GCF_023898315.1 of Schistocerca nitens. Classification (NCBI taxonomy): domain Eukaryota; kingdom Metazoa; phylum Arthropoda; class Insecta; order Orthoptera; family Acrididae; genus Schistocerca; species Schistocerca nitens. Next base: position 864,960,425 of record NC_064614.1, read on the forward strand.
TTTTCGCTATACTGCTATCCCGGAACATTTTCCAGAACAGGTGACTTGCATGGTCAGCGCAATTAAATGGCAAATTATGTTCTAAAATAAAAGATTTAAATTTTTTTTTTTTATTTCGAGTCAAAAACATTACAACAATATTTACAATATATACAATATGACAAATCAGGTCAAATCATAAAAGAACAAACTAAACGGTATTAGCCCAAAATTGTGCAACGGCAGCAGCATTGTCTGAAACATCAACAAGCTCTTGTGTGGAACATGATACAGGACATCTAGGACAGTTAATTAAATGTTTGGTTGTCTGTTCTTCTCCGCAGTCACACAAGGTGGAAGATTCCTTCATGAAGCCCCATTTAAACAGGTTGTCCTTAGTTCGTCCGACGCCACTCCTGAGCCGATTTAGGGACTTCCACACTGTCCAGACTTGATTTCCACCAGGAGGAAGGGTCTCAGAAGGAGTCATCCAATCATTGCTGTCAGATTTTGCTGTCCACTGAGATAGTCTGGCTGCTCCAGTCCGACCGGTGAGGGGTGTAGTAGTTCTCATAAAGCTCCTCCTAGATTTGAGTCTACTAATTGGTGGCTGGTATCCATGTAGCAGGTGATCGGTGTTATGATCTGCTTTATGTCTCTCAAGTTTGGCTGCGACTTCACGCCTTATGTCTGGAGGAGCAATACCTGCTAGTTTATGGAGTTTATCAATAGGTGTAGCTTTGAGGCATCCCGTTACTGTCCTGCAGGTTTCGTTCAGTGCCACATCAACCTGCTTTGCATGAGATGACTTGTACCATACAGGACATGCGTATTCAGCTGCGGAATAGCACAAGGCCAAGGCTGATGTTCTTAGTAGTTTGGGATCTGCACCCCAAACGCTGCCAGTGAGCTTCCGCAGGATGTTGTTACGAGCAGCAACTTTCTGCTTAGTGTTAGTGCAGTGTTTTCTGTAGGTCAACGTTCGATCTAAGGTGACACCCAGATATTTGGGGTAGAAACAATGTTCAAGCTCTTGATCTTCCCAACACACTGTAAGTTTTCTGTAGGCCTCTCGATTGCGTAGGTGGAAAGCACAAACTTGAGTTTTAGTAGGGTTCGGTCTTAAGTTATTGACTCTGTAGTACTCAGATAGGTCCTTGAGAGCAACAGTAAGCTGGTTTTCTACTGTGTCAAAATCTCTGGCTTGTGTGACTAAGGCAAGATCATCTGCATAGATGAAACTCTTTGTAAGAGAAGGTTGAGGCTGGTCATTTGTAAATATGTTGAACAATATGGGGGAAAGGACACTACCCTGAGGCAAGCCATTCCTTTGACTTCTCCATCTACTCCTTCTTCCTTGGAACTCCACATAGAATCGCCGGTTTTCCAAAAGTGTCTGCACAGTTCTGGTGAAATTAATGTCTCTAGTGATGTAGTAGACTTTGTGCAATAATTGTCGATGTTGAATGGTGTCATATGCTGCTGTGAGATCCACGAAGACAGCCCCGGAAATGTATCCTTTTTCATATCCCTCTTCAATATGTTCAGTCAGATTAAGGACTTGTGCTGTACAATTCTTTCCAGGTCGGAAACCTGCTTGTTGAGGTATGAGTTGTTTTTCAACAATGGGAGTGAGTCTATTTAGTAACATTCTTTCATAGATTTTATACAAATGGCAAAGGAGCGAAATCGGTCGGTAGTTCTTGGGATCAGCTGCACCCTTTCCAGGTTTTAGTAAGGGAATAACTTTAGTTTTCCTCCAGATGGCAGGGATCTGTTTCCGCTTCAGGCAACCATTATAGAATTGTAGAAGCCATCTTTCCGTGATGGGACCAAAATGTTTAATTTGCTCAATCATTAGGTCGTCTAGACCAGGCGCTTTACCATTTTTGCATTTCTGAATTGCGGTTCTAAGTTCTTGTAAGGTGAAGTCATTGGATAGGTGGTTGTTTTCACGTTCAGGTTCTCTTTTGAGTTTTGTTCTATCTTTAGAACAATTGACCCTGCCATTCTGAATTAGATGATGAGCAATTTGATCTGGTGCAATGTTTGCATGGCCATGGTTGTGGACAGGGTCGTTGTTCAGGCGTCGCAGCAACTGCCAGGCTTTCTGACTGCTTTTAGACATATCAAGGTTCTCGAGTAACTCTATCCATCGTTCTTTTTTGGATTTGGCTAAGGCTGAGGATAAATTTTGGCCAGCAGTTAAAGTTTCAATGCTGTAAGGATTATCATTGAAAAGTTGGATATAGTTATGTAGATGCTTCACGGATTCTTCTGTCAAGCCAGGTATGTAGTTAACTCGACAGCCTCTGGGAGTTGAGAGTCTTGAGCATCTTTTCACGGCTTCTACAAACTCATCATAGTTGGAAACTGAGGGTTCTATGCGTGAAACTTCTGAGTCAAGGAGATCAGCAAACTTCTGCCAGTCTGCTTTCTTGAAATTGTATCGCCTTCGGAATGATGTGATTCTAGGAGTAATGGCTGCAAACACTTGGCAGCCTATGGGGCGGTGTTGAGTATTTGGTATCGGATTTAGAACAGTTTTTCTGCATTGGTGAGCTATGTTCTCGCTAACAAAAATTAAGTCGGGGTTATACCCACGTTTCCAACGCCCACTGTTAAAAGATGGTGGGAGTTTATTATCATGGACAAGATTTAAATAAACATACAACATTTATCACTCCATCACTTTCACTTTTGTCGCTGAATTCCAGTTTTTTTATTGTTATTGACGCACATCAAATTGTCTCAGTGCTTTTTTGTTTCCTCATGTTTGTAAACATCACTTTTTCCACCATGTGATAAACAAATATCACATCGGCAAAAGGTACAAAAAGCGAACAACGGGCCTTTTCTCGACTCGATAATGCACGGAAACTGTTCAGAAAATTGTTTTAAGAAGACAGAGTTATATTTTTTGGCCATGTTTAAAACCAAAGCCCCGGATCAAAACACTACGACAATATGCATCAACACACGTCCAAGCAGAACACTGTGCACTACCGAGGTTACTACATGTGCACTACGGGACACGGGTACATCTTCGAAAAAATGCTCGGGAAAGAGGAAAAATAACTATCGATATATAAATCGCGTCCGACTTTCTGATTTCTATAAACGTCGATACGTATCGATTAAGGTCGACTAATATGCAACGAATTCAAGCAACTGGCGGAAAAAAACTGAAATGGCGGGTTTTCAAAACAAATATCGTAAGTTTGACGATAACTAGTAAAAATCGGGAGAAATACTGGAATAATCGGGAGGCGGGAGAAAGAATGGAAAATCGGGAGTCTCCCGCCTAAATCGGGAGAATTGGCAGGTATGGTAAAGCAAACACTCCCATCTTGATCTATTTACACTTCCTTCTCTCTGCATTCCTCAGTCTGTCACATGACTTTCTTTTCTTTTGTTTTCATTAATTGTGTTTTTTCCTGTTCCGTCTTCTCCACCTTTTCCACTCCTTCTCTCATTGGCTCCACTTCCTATATTTCAAATCTACCTCATTGTATCTTGTCTTCATTGTTGTATTTCTTATGAATGAATGTAAGCGAAGCTTATTTTTTTCTTGCTGTATTATAATAATTACTAAATATTTTATAATATTTTGGATGAGGTATAAGACACTTATCATAATAAATTAATGCATAATATGTAATATGATTGTTTCATTGAAAGAGAGAGTCTGATCAACTTGACTTTTCCAGATAAAATAAACGAAAATAACTAAAGTGTTCATTAGTCATTTTTTACCTATATGTGGTAGTCCCTTTTTTTATAAGTTGACCTACAAACATATACTGACCAGTTTTGTACATTTCATTGAGGTACTTCCTGTCCAAGAAGCCAGTGTCCAGTAAAAAACACAAATGTTCAGCTATGTCATGCGTCTGCACAACACGTCTTCAATCTAATATTGCCCTCAAGTGTGTTGTTTATGCAAAGAAATTTCAGCAGAAAGCAGCTGAGCCCTAGCAAAGGATCTTTCAGGTCATGTTACTAACACATAACAGGGGAAGTCTTTCTTGGGCTGTGTCCACTATTTGTGTAGAAGAAAAAATGAAAAAGGGTAGGAAACAAGGTGTCAGTGGTAGACAGGGCAGTGTAAATGGTGGAAACTATAGCATACTTGAAAAATGTAAATTGCTGACTTACTCCATCATCAAGTGGATTTATGTCAATTAATATGGTCTTATCAACAGGCATAACTCAACCTATTTATGGGCTATAATCCTCTGAAACGTGGAGTGGTAATATGGCCTTATTAATGAATATCAATCCACCTTGTGATTGAGATATAATCCTCCAAAATGTGTAGTGGCGATAAGACCAAATTAACCGTTACCTCATGAGGTGACTTTTCTGTAAAGTATGCTATGAGGTGCAATCTCTGGAACCTGTAACCTCCCCCTCTCTTAACGACCTTAATGACAGTGAAAAATTAAACCGCGTGTACCTAATGGAAATTTGGGAAAAGCAATCGTCACCGAAGTTAATCTGTTGGTAAAGAGGGAGGAAAGTGTTACATCTAAATGAGAGGAAAAATGCAAATGAAACTCATGGAAACTAATTTTGAAAAGGGGTAAAGTTAATAAAGAAAGTAAATGTGCGGCCGTTACGTTAACAATTAACTAGCGGTAATTAGATATTTGAGATTTGGGGGAAATTACGGTCGCCAGTCCTAAGGACAATTACTATAGTAACAGAAAAAGAAAGGTTATTGCACATATAATTAGCACTAAAAGCGTGGCAACTGAAGGTTGACACGTGTTGAGTGAAAACTCAATGTTTGTCTGAAGTAATAAATTTCGCTACACCCTGACTTAATTTAGCAAAAGAATTAATAAAACTGGAAAATTGAAAGTTAGTTTAGTGACTGAAATTAATAGTGAACTTTGTTTCTGAAGCATATCGAAATTCTGTAAAATACAATTAGTCTTGGGCTACCTCAACAATCATTTCAAAAGCTACTTGAATCTACGCAATTTAGAAATAAGAGATTTAACTTCGAACTAGAATTAAATGATTCTGAACAATTAACAATAGTAAAAATTTAGTACATACCAAGTTGAGCTGCAGTCACAGGTAAGCTAAAATATGCTAACAAAACTCGCACTCTTAATTTGTGCTCGAGTAATCTAAATATTGTAGCCAGCTATGAATACTTTAACTGAACTTTGAAATTAAGGCAGTGAAATTGAATTATATTATTTTAATGCTGGCGTTTGAATTTCAACGACACTCGGGTTCATTTCGGAAAAGGAAGGGACCCTGCTTGGAAATGCAATTTGGACAATGAGCAACAAAGGTTCATGCTAAGTTGCTGTAATTTTGTAATGCAACAATTTTAAAAGTTTGAAAAGCTGAGGTCTGCCATACAGTTCTAAAACTTTACGTGCTTCCAGTCTTCCTTGTTGGCTGATTGAAGGTTTGAAGCCGTCGATCGTGGAGGTGGCGACAGTCACTCATTGTCGGCCGTCGCTGTTGCAGAAGCTGGATGTTGGCGCTCCTTCTTCTCGACACGGTTACCAGACGAAACGGGCTCTTGATGTGCGCCGGCTAATGCTTCCCGTCCGCGACACCATGTCAGAAACTATCATCGCAAGTCGAGCGCAATTACATGCTGCCAAACCCCGAAAGCGCGGCAACTCGCGGGAGCTTCACACAACACACCTGCTCCACTGCTCTCCCCAGCCAGACTCTCCCTGCCAGCACTCCACGCGACAGAGTTAACACTACCAAAGATCCTAAACACTTTGGTTCCCCACACGACCTATCGATGTATTCGTTCGATAGCATAGTTTTCCCTAGGCCAGACCCAGCGTATAAATACAAATAATATTCACAAAACAAACCAACATAAATGCATATATATATATATATATATATATATATATATATATATATATAAACAGTAAAACAATTACAATATATAAAGAGACAGAAATGTCATATCTTCAGGTGAGAAAATAAGGAAAAATCTATAGTACAATAGATGGAAATAGAAGGATATGCATTTCTGGCGTTACAAACCCTTATGTTTAAACTGAGGCATAAAGCACTTGAAAATGTTAACTTATATCATATAATATTTTTTTTACAATTATTTAACCGTTTTCTGAGTACTGTACCATGTCATAATGTACAAATCGACATTGGAGGAACCAACGTAGCTGTGGCCGAAACGTTGGTTTCTCCAATGTAGTTTCCTTACATTATGGCTCAGTATGATAGAAAACTTTTATGTCAACTGACTCTGACTGCAGAAACCTATGCAATTATATTTTAAGTGTTATTTAAATACTCCTTGTTGATTTTATTGCTCTAAATGAAAACCACAGCACTTTACTTTTTATCACACAAAACCGCAAACTTCTGTGCTTTTTTTTTTAATACTACATAAAAACGAGCTGCTCGAGACATGAATGTTACATTCTGAGTATTGTAGTATGTCTATAGCAATTCAATTTTCGCATAAAACTAAATTCCATTGTTTAAACTTGCACATAAAGACTACATACAACAGGTACAAAGACAATCCAAAAATTGACTTTCAATGATGAGATCTACATTTTTCTTTGCCATCACATCTGATTTTAACTAAAACGTTAAGTATTTTAATGGAACATTGAAGGAATGAAAATTTTGAAAATTTATTGAATATGGAGTGTCATGGTGTTTCACACCTGAAGCTCAGAAACACATTTTACACACACTTTCTTGGAGCACTCAAGACAAATAGGAATGAGAACGAAGTCTTTCACAACGACAATGTTCAATAAAATATTCTCGGACTTCTTGCCACGTCAGTTCAGTGTAAAACCACGAGCTTTCGACGATTACCTCCATCGTCTTCGTCAGGAGAAACTGTCAAATCTGCTGCCGTGGTGGCCTTTATGTCCCACAGAGGCTTCTGATAGGTTGGAAATCATGTAGTGCTGTCGCAGATGGTGTCAACGTTTGCACTGATGGCGCCATCACTACCGCCGTAGCGTAAATATTGCGACGAATACCTCTAGCTCTTCTTAACATTGAGGGCTCGCTTCCATGCACAACTAAGATTATATCCGCTGCCATGGTTGCAGATTTTTCTCACACATTCTTATTTCGACAGCCTCTTTAATTACAGAATCCCAGTATGTTGGAGACTGGGACAAAACATTTGTTTCATCAAATAGCATATTATATTTATTTGTGAGGATGTGCTCAGCAACTGCTCCTTTCTCCAGTTCTCGAGTCTTCATATGTGAAATGTGAAACGTGTTTTATTCATCTCATAACATACATAATTTCAGAACATATGTCTGATGTACAGGAGACACGTCAAGGTTACAATTTGCTTATTTAAAATTTTGTTGCACTTACAATAATACCTTGTGGACCATTTACTTACTTAAAATTTGTCAGACTTACAGTATTTACATCTACTATAGCTATCATAAATTTTTATTCCATTTTAGGGATCCAACTCAAAGTATCACTTTGTCCTTTATGAAATCTTCCACGGAGTAGTAGCATCGTTTAATTAGAAAATCATGTGACTTGCTTTTTAAAATATTTATCTTCATATTCATTATGTCACACCCTTTTATTGTGTCGTGAATTTTCATGGCTATATACTGAGGAGTCTGAGCACACAGTTTTAAATGATCAGAGGTGAGCATAAAGTTTTCTTAATGTCTTTTGTCGTATGTATGTTCAAAATGATTTTTTTTAATAGATCAGCTCTGCTGTGTAGGAAAACAAGGATGTATAAAGAGGAGACAGTTAATATTTTTATATCTTTAAATAATGGTCGACAATATGCCTTTGGCTGTGCAGAGCACATGTTGTGAATGATTCTTTTTTGCAACTATAAAATTCGTGTAACGTTTCCAGAGTTTCCCCAATGCTGATGTTGTGCACAGGGATCAGAAATGGTGCGAATAGACTGGCTGATGTAATTGCTTCCACACTCACAAGGATGTTGTAAATCCCAGGGATGCTAAGGCGGGGAGTGTCCTAGGTGTAACATCTCCTTTGTGTTCTTAGGTCAGAAAATAGATCTTAAAGCTTGTCTTCCACAAATATGCCTCTTTTGCTAGATGTAGCGCTGCAGAAGGGAAGGATTACAACCAATGACTCATCACTTGAATATTCAACATTTTCACATTTCGTTTTCTTGGAAAATGCTGACTTCATAGCATGTAACCCCTAGCTGTTCTTTTGGAACACCTACTTCAGAAGCTTGATTTTGGAATCCAAGTGGTCATGGGTGGAAGCAGTTTTTGCTCTGTGCATTAGTGTATTTAAAGCTGCTCTCTTCTGCACTGGGCTGTAAAAACTCTGGACACTAAAATATAAATCGATGTGAGTCGGCTTGTGATACACTGACTGACCAAGATCTCCATCCGACTTCCATTGTACAAAAAATCTAAAGATGGCAGCCTTCCTTCTTTCTCTGTCTCGACGATGAACTAGACGTTTGGATGCGTACTGTTCACATGTTCATGGAAGTTTTTAAGAGCTTCAGTGCAGACCATAAACGTGCCATCAACATAACAATAAAATGAATATGGACGAAGGGGAGCCAGATTTAACGCACGTTCCTCAAAACGTTCCATAAAAATGTTGATCATTCCTGGGGACAAATTGGAATCTCGCACATTTTCGCAGAAAGGTCGTTTTCCTTCTTTCCTTTAGATCACAGAGTGTACACGTCTTCGTCTTGTCAATATGGTCATCTGTTGCATCCACTGTTACACTGTCTGAACTAAGTTTCAGAACTCTCCCAAGGCAGCGCTCAGTTCAGGTGCAAGATGGTTATTTTGAATTCTTCTGTCAGAGTGAGACATAACAAGCTGCTTTGCAAGTTTCTCCATAACTTCAGGCAGTTAACAAGTTCATTGTCTGAATAGCTGCTGCACAATAGATATGCGCTGACACAACTGATATCTAAGATTCTATAAAATATCGCTATGGACCATCGACGAGTTCTCATTCCTGAACTATAAAGAGAACACTTCTCATCAAGGCTGTCTACCCTCCCTTTCGTTACTTTGTAAAAGTAAATAGTCTCCAGGTTCTGCGTTTCCACATTTTTGGGCATACTACACAGTTGTTTAACAGCTCTGTTTTCTTTGGAATGTGCTAAAGTAGTGTCTTTTTTTGTGAACCCGTATTGATTTGAGCCTACACGAAGTCTGTTAGCCTGAAATTCATTGGATACGTCTCTTTTAGTTTGCCTCATTGTAACAACCAAGATCAATCCATTTTTCCATCACTTGAGCAAATTCTACAATTATCAGTCACCACATTTCGAAGCGTTCTTTTGTCTTGTGTAAGAAATCGGAAGCATACTTGAGTGAAGAGCGAATAGTTTCTATCGTTTTTGGGAGAGTCGTTCCATCCTAATCTTCGCCCATGTAAATATAGCCATGCAGAAAATATGTTTTTTAGTCAACTATGTTCTGAATTTTTATTCTGTATTTGCAAGGTTTCTTGGCCATCCAGACTTTGAATCTAGACTTCCCTTTGAAGGGTACCAGAGTGCAAGCTGTCTGTCATTTTTCTATAAATTTTTCAAAAGTGTCAGACACTGTTGCCGCTAGTCAGCTGCTACCCATTCACCTCTATCTTGATTGTTACTGAAATGAAGTTTCGAAAGGAGGCTGTAGAATCCGTCTTGACTCATAACCCTCCTGTCCCATCTGTTGCTCAAATAGCAGAGGCATCCTCTTGGGCGGTTTAAAAATAAATTGTAGCTCCACCACTATTTTTTGGGCGTTACCACAAAAAAACAGCAGTCCAGCCACAGCATTCGAAGACAGTTGGCTGCTACAATGACGCTGTTTATACAGCACGCAGTGGCCTAGGCCAAGCACTGTAATAATGCAACACACTGGTAAAATGAAGGTCTTACGTGATGAGCCAAGCCACTTCAACTCCACAAGGCCGCGGATTTGTTGTTGCAAGAATGGTTGGAGACAGTGCACTTGTGTAACAAGTGAGCCATGAATCGTTATAAATAAACATTAATTTTAGCAAAGGGGAGAGCAGCCCAGCAGCACCCACGAGGATGAGAAGGCCACTCTAGGCGACTGGGTGATATGGTCTCCATGCAGCTTCTACAAGTCTGGTCTTCCACCACCACACCTTCTGCTAGCGCCAAGTCGTCTTTCTTGGACTTGGTACTTCTCCGCTGGCTGGCTACCTCCTGGTACTGCAGCATCCAGAGTCCTCCTCTGGAGGGCAGCAGAACGAGACCAGGGTGGTACAGCCAACTTTCTGTCTATGTTGGTGCATGCACCTTGTCGCCAAGCTCTGTATTTGGAGGGTCGAGATCGACTACTGGAGACTGGCTCTCCCTGCAAACAATCTGGAAGTTGCAACAACACTGGATCCTTCCATGAACAGGCATACCGTGTGGACTGGAGCACTTGCTGCTTTGGAGTCAGCATTCCTGGGCGCCAACATCAAGGGCCAATAGCCTTCAACACTGTCCTCCCTAAACGCTGTGAGGTAATGTGGCAGCACGTCCACTCAGACCCTGTGACTGTAGTCACATAAGTTTTAATGAAATATTTTTATTTTTGATGCTGTTTGTCTACGATACCAGTGGTCTACTCACATTCCCCGGCACACCACCACGATCCTACCCTGCACTGAAATGGTCCTATATGGCTGGACCATTTAAGCTGGTGTTAACAGTGGGACCTTCGTGGCACGCTGGCCTCAAGATGTATAGATGAGCAATCCAAAGAATGCTTTGGGTTCAATCATACCCACATTCTCGTATCCATGGCATTTACCCTTTTCCATTGTACACATTCACATTCAAGTCTGAGGTTTTTGAATCATAGTATTATCTCTAACATTGTATCATTAATTAGTAAATTCCAGATTTGTTCAGGTCCCACATTATGCCCAAGAGCTCTGGTTGCAGCAAGAAGATCAGGAAGCTACAGTACAGTATTATCGCTCAGTGTCCTTGCAAATCGATTTGGATAAGCATCTCTTAAACCATCTGACACCACTCTTTCCATAGTAATATTGTTCCTGGACAGCTGATCTTGCCTCATTTTAAAAGAAAGTGAAATTTCTCTATCACCATTCCCATGAAATTCGCAAATTCTCAGACAGTCTGAAAAACCATACCTCGTGAATTAAGAAATAATTGTCATGAATCCTCCTGATGATTGATGTATAATCACCCCAAACATGTAGTGACAATAAAGCCATAGTAACTGACATAAACCCAACTGACAGTTGAGTAATATTAATCTGAAACATGTGGTGGCAATAAGACCTTATTATCTGACATAAATCCACCTGTTGATCGAAGTATAATCCTCTAAGACATGTAGTGGAAACAATAATTTAGTATAAATTCTGAAACACTAAAAAAGGTGTGATCTCTTGTGCTAGTAGTTTTCATTAACTATGCCTTTGTAACTTAATAATCTGTGGATTTTAAATCCAGAGTGTCATGCTGCTAATTTTTGGCAGAAAGACTGACATGTAAAATGTAACAATCTAAGATCATGTACGTTTTTCAATGTGTTGGAAACAAATTAATATCGTTGGGTACAGTAAATTCTATTTTTCACTCAAGTCTAACTTAAAATACTCCCATTTAAATTCTGTTTCTCCTTATGCGGTGGTAATTTCACATATTAATTTACTTAGTGTGTTACAGGGCGAACACAACAACTGACGAAATTATTTGCGAATGGTCATAGAGGCATACAATATCAATTATCGACACTTGTAACTCTAACATAATACAGCAAAGTACTGGGCGGTCATAATTTAAAGTGTAGCTGTTCATGGAGATCCAGTGTGGACTGTAATTATCATATGGCAGCAAAAGTTTGGCAGATATTCTAAATTTTCAATGTAGAACCGAATGACACTGGAAAAAAAATTCTAATTTTGTAAATCTGGCGCTGTGAATTCAAGAAATACGAACAAAAATGTTTCCATATGTAGTGGATTAGCAACGAGACATGGACAGAAAAGGTCAGACAAATGAGGATGGCACAATTTTGATATTATTATTAACCACCACTTATACAGTTTTTTCAGCATGAGCACCAGAGACATCAATGAGAGTCTGCATCCATTAAAACACTGTGATCTACTGTTGCTCACAGCAGTTCTGGTGGAATCTTAGCAACATGTTCCTGTATACTGGCATTCAGATCAGACAGTGACCGAATATGTCCCTAGTCAATGCATTCTTTTAGATATCCCAGAGCCAAAAATCACATGGGCTAAGGTCAGGTGACGTTGCAGGTCATGCAACTTGGAAATTTCTAGAGATATCACTTTCGTGGATGGCTGCATTAAGCAGATCTTTCACTGGGCGAGTGACATGAGGTGTTGCCCGATTTTGCATGAAAACAGTGGTTACCACACAGTAGCGCTCTTCCAAAGCAGAAATCACATGCTTTACAAGGAGGTCTCAGTACCGTGCTTTTGCCACAGTGCACTTGACAGGCCCTCTGGGCGTATTCTCTCCTAAGAGGAATGGACCAAGAATACAGGTGCTTGTTCATCAATACCACACAGCCACATATGGAGAGTGCAATTGCTCTGTGTCCACAACATGCGGTTCAACAGTACCCCAATTCGTCAGTCTGTGTATTCACTACATCTTGTAACGTTAAATGTGCCTCTTCGCTCCATATAATATTATGACGCTGGTAGCTGTACAGAGGCCATTGGTGATCTTGTAGCTCTTGAAGAATGAAATTATGATGAAATCCAGACCTTCAGCTGCTTACAGGCGTTTAGGAACATCAACGGAGACAGTTGAGATAAGTCCCTGTATCACACTATTGTCTGTGTCCTCAGTGTCTCAGTCGGCGCCGGCACTATAGCTCAACATGCTCGGTCACAGGGTTAGCTACCCTCTGTAATAAAAAAACTGAGTAAACGGATCAACGAAGAACTTGAATGGGTGTCATCGAACGTCTACCCCGAATAAATTCAACGAATAATATAGAACAAATTGAGATCTACAAAAAAGAGGTCGGTTAGAGCATCTGCCATGTAAGCAGGAGGTCCTGGGTTCGCGTCCCGATCTGGGCATACAATTTTCGAGCGTCCCAGCTGATATTTATCAACGCCTGTAAGCAGCTAAAGGTCTGGATTTCATTATAATTCCAGATAATATTATCTGGTCACATGTCATCAAATTTGATCCCTGCCAGAAACTGAAGAGCAAATTCAGAACATTGTGCGAATCATGAGGTTTCAGTTGCTGCACCGTCTGGATCATGTATGGGTACCATTAGAAAATAGACGGCAAAACTTTCCATACTGTTCACCAAGGGACAGACAATTCTTGTGTTGTTTCATGAGCATTACCACTGCTGGGGCAAATTCTGCATGGTAACTTACAGCGACGCAAAATCTGTCAATAACTTCCACTGGGATAGAACACCTTCCTCTTCCAGGTGCCACACCGAGCTCACCCATATTTTCGAATTTCGTTATCATCTTCTTTAAACCTTTTAATGGCAACGGTCCTCTCCTCAGATTTGACGTCGGCAACACTCACACAATGCATCACTGTAATTGCTGCTGTCCACATAAACAGTTTCATTGATAGCACACAGTCTCTCTGCTCGACAGCCATAGTGTTTATTCATGTTATGGCTTGTAAAATAACGGTGTGGATGTCATACAATGTCATACAGAGAGTGTACAGCACCAGATTTGCACCTTGTGGCCAAAATTGGAATTATTTTTATTCCAGCATAAATCGGTTCCGCATTAACGCATTAGCATATCTACCAAGTTTCGCTTCCATACGATAATTACTGCCCAAACAGAGCCTCCATGTGAAGCTGTACTTTACGTAAGTCTCTGACAGTAACACTGAAGTTCATGGTAACAGGAAGAAGTTTTAAGCATTTAGAAGCTTCGACTAACGTCCCAGCAGGCATTTAGCGAAATAGTACGTAATACGAACTAAGCTATATTCACATATCTGATAACTCAATACGTTCTAATACTACTTATATCCTAATACATTCCACATATTTTAGCAGATCATAGGAGTGGCTAATATGGTATCTTTTACTTTGTTCCTAACTATCTGGGGATTTTTCAGTTCCCTGCTTGAAGTCTACTAGCAACCTGTTACAGATCCTTAGAATTACAAACAGCTAGCATCGTATCCCAATTGCTATATTTTTTCCTCTTAACTTTCCACTGACATATATGGCCCCTATGTATTTCATTAAATACAGCAATGAACTTTCCAGAACACGACGAGACACATCAGTGTGAACAAACAACCGACTCAGACACGTTTCAAGCCAGATTTGCGGTGATTTCCAGTCCACATGTTGTGTTGTATGTGTGCACATTCGATTCGCGCTCACAACCTTATGTTGCTCATAATTCCAATTCCAGGATTTCGTACAGTTCGTATCTGCGACATCTCCTCTCCACACGCTACGATGAGTCAACACAGAAGAAATATGGGCGGACTTGAGTTATGAGATTCTGTATCATTGTAACATTCTCACTAGACGATAAAATTATCATACTGCTATAGTATATTATTCATGTCGAGAAAAATTCAGAAATGGAATCTGTTTTGAGAATTCTTTTCCAGAACACTTCTCCGACGATCATGGTTGAAGAAATCATGCGGATGACATGTCTTAAGGCCCGTCCACACGCAACGATCTGTCTGCGCAAATGTCTGCGCACATCATATCTGCGCAGACAGATCGTTGCGTGTGGACAGAAGATTTGCACCAAACTGAGGTGTGTGCAAACCTAGAAGTTGGAGGTTTGAGCGAAACCTCTCAAATCTGTGGGTTCAAACCACATCTGCGCAGACAAGTTGGAGCGTGTGGACAGGAGATCGCCGCAAATCTGGCGCGAAACAGCTGTTTGCTCAGTCTAGTGTTTGTATTTGTGCGCATAGAGCATTAAAATGGCTGATACTCGTCAGTGTTCTCGAGAGTTTGTAAGTGAATTCATTGAAATATATAGAAACCACCCATGTTTGTGGAAGATTAAAAGTAAAGCATATAGTGACCGAGACAAAAAGACAGCAGCATACAATGCTCTGATTGAAAAATTGCGGGCAGTTGACGCCTCTGCAAACAGAGAAACGGTAATAGAAATAATAATAATAATTCGTTGCGAACTGGCGAAATTATTTGCGGATGGATGTGGAAACTTATAATTATCTCTTAAAGCTTGTAACCTCTCATCTTATGAGAAAAAATACTTGTATGAGAAGGGCAATTTCTCCTCATGAACGGCTGGCGGCAACATTAAGATTCCGAGCAACAGGAAGGAGCTACAAGGATTTGGAATTTTCGACTGCAATATCGAAACAAGCGTTGAGTATAATAAAACCCAACACATGTGAAGCTATTTACGCTGTCCTGAAGGATGAGTTCATGAAGGCAAGTCAAGTAAATTAAGTCTGTCAGCGAACTGTTTACCGAAAAGAGTTATCCAAAGTTCAGAAATCTAGAAGATCTGGTGTAAGAGTAGATCAAGTATACCAGCCAACGTTATGGTATTTTGATCTGCTTGGCTTTCTTAGTGATCAAGAAACGCCAAGACCAAGCAGGAGTACAATTGAAGATGAAATTGGTGTGTCAATGTGCCAGGAAATGGAACACGAGGTAATGTAAAACAAAACAGGTTCGCCCTGCAACTCTCGCAGTAAATGTACGTGAGAAAACTGCTTTCGCTTTAGCAGCCACTGTCTACACCATTTTGACCGCTTTCTCTGTTTCCTGCGGTTGGTCTGAATGTTTTTTGCAACGCAAGTTGCGAACACAGACCACAACAGAACATAGCGTAGTCGCTTGCCACTGATATTTCTTTTCTACACCGACAGATGGCGGGTGAATAGTAGATTGGGGTTTGTGTCGTGTGAACACACCACATTTGCAGCGATCTTTTCCATGTACAGGCATCTGCGCCAATGTCTGCGCAGACAGATCGTTTCGTGTGGACCGGGCTTTAGTAAGAACTGGCAACGTCGACTGTCTCGGTTCATCTCTCTCTATCTGTCAATTTTGTAGTTGTTTGGATTATGGCACGCTTTGTCAGAGGTGTTTCATATTGAGATCTATAATATCTTTGGGTACGAAATACGCAGTAAGGTTAATTGAGGCGTCAGGAACTGAAATTGTGTTCTGTTAGAATTCTGCTGTCGTTTTTGGGTTTTAAAAGTGATGCTCAACGAGGTTTAAAAGTTATTGGTGACATTATATTGACAGTGCTGCTGTGTTGGCTTGGAGCGTCGTCGTTCTAAAAAAATGGCAATAGCCCTACAGAAGCACACTATTTGTGTTCGTGAAAGCCGTTGTCGTTAGTGCGTGCAACGTGAAGTTCAGAAGTGGAAATAAAAAGCGGCTGCCTAGAAGATACAGTAGCTTTTTCCAGTGGTTGCAAGCCGCAATAATGCCGGAATCATCAGAACAGGCGTCAGGATCGTCCATCAACGCTTCTTCTAAGGACGGTAAGGAAAGTGTGAAAGAGAAGAAACTGTCTTCCGGATCTTTAGGCAGCGGTGATGGTGCTCGACCGAAGGTTGTCACCGTAAAACATCCAGAATCAAACAAACCCAAACCTACTGTGAAGAAAAATAAGCCAATATTAGCCGATCTGGATGTTGCGAAGGACTTTTTAAGATGCAAAGAAGGAGGCGTACCCAGATTGGATTTGAGTAAGTCAAGTATAACACAGCTTCCTGCAACAGTCCGTGATCTGACACATCTGGTAGAGTTTTATTTGTATGGCAATAAATTGGCAACTTTGCCTCCAGAAATTGGTTGCTTAGTAAATTTGCAGACACTTGCACTGAGTGAAAACTCATTGACAAGCTTGCCGGATTCCCTAGCAGGCTTAAAATCTCTTAAAGTTCTTGACTTGAGACACAACAAATTGAATGAAATACCAGATGTTGTGTACAAGTTGACCTCTTTGACGACATTGTTTCTAAGATTTAACAGAATAAAAGTGGTTGGAGATGGAATTAGAAACCTGACAAATTTAACAATGTTAAGTCTCAGAGAGAATAAGATAAAAGAACTTCCTGCAGGTATTGGGAAGTTAGTTAATCTTGTAACATTTGACGTATCACATAACCATCTTGAGCACCTTCCTGAGGAGATAGGAAATTGTGTCCAGCTTTCCACATTAGATCTTCAACACAATGATCTTTTAGATATACCAGAATCTATTGGAAATTTACAGGCATTGATCAGGCTTGGTCTTCGATACAATCAACTCACAGCTGTCCCAAAATCATTAAGTAACTGTGTTCACATGGATGAATTTAATGTGGAAGGTAATAATATATCACAACTTCCTGATGGGCTATTATCTAGCCTCTCATGTTTAACAAGTATTACATTGTCCAGAAATGGTTTTACATCATATCCAGCAGGTGGCCCAGCACAGTTTACAAATGTAGATTCCATTAATTTGGAACATAATCAAATAGATAAAATCCCATATGGCATATTTTCTCGTGCAAAACACCTTACAAAATTAAATATGAAAGAAAACCAACTTACATCACTACCCCTGGATGTTGGAACATGGACAAATATGGTGGAGCTGAATCTTGGCACTAACCAGCTAACAAAAATTCCAGATGACATCCAGTATCTTCATTCATTGGAAGTGCTGATACTTTCAAATAACCTATTGAAAAGGATTCCTGCTAGTATTGGTAATCTGAGGAAACTCAGAGTTTTAGACTTAGAAGAGAACAAAATTGATGTTTTGCCAAATGAGATAGGATTTTTAAAAGATTTGCAGAAACTAATTCTTCAGTCAAACCAAGTGACAACATTACCAAGAGCTATAGGGCATTTAACCAATTTGGATTATTTAAGTATTGGTGAAAATAATTTAAGTTATTTACCAGAAGAAATTGGTACCTTGGAAAATTTAGAATCATTGTACATTAATGATAACCCAAACCTCCATAATTTGCCATTTGAATTGGCACTTTGCAGCAATCTTCAAATAATGAGTATTGAAAACTGTCCATTGACCCAAATACCTCCGGAAATTGTAGCTGGTGGTCCATCACTGGTAATACATTTTCTAAAAATGCAAGGACCATATCGTGCAATGTGAACGTGAAAGAGGCTTGTTCTTGTGGAGCGCAATCTTTCTTATGTATAGTGATGCATTTTAATGTATTTATGTGGTCATTATGTAATAAGGAAAGAATGGCATGGTCTGAAGACTACCTTTTAGATTCAGACTTAATCGATTTCTTTTCTTTGATACGTTTGAAGCCAAATGTGATGTAAGATTTATTTTTTAATATTGTATTCCTTAACTTTAATTTGTTATAGGTATTATTAATACATATGTATGTTGAGGGGATTTGTTGTTTCATTTTAGTGCAATTGTGAATGAGATTTGTTTTGTAATTCTGATTATATACTTCCAACGGAATTTTGTTTTGTGACCTTTATATTCTGATGAGAAAAGCCATCAAAACTCTTAAACTGTACAGTTAATAAATCAATGATTTGTTGATTCAAGACAAATTAGCATTTTGTTTTATCATATGTGTGATAAAATGACATATGTACTAAGTGTAATGTATTCCTCCCCACATTTCGCACATGGCTAGATTTAAATGTATTTCAATTTAACGAGCGATGATGGATGTTTATTATTTTTATTGCTGTATTGTTTTACTACGGTGTAAAGTTTTTGGAGCTTATATGTGCAATCATTTTATAGAGTTCATTTTATAAGTTGTATCTGTATACATATGTTTCCTTTGTATATGTAAAAAGGGAGGAAAAAATAATTGGCTGCTAAAATAGAGAAGACCAAATCCCAGACAAATCACACAATTTCCTCTATGTAGATATGAAACATTGAAAAGCCAGCAGTGGTGGAACTACTGTTTCTACTTAAAATGCCCAAGATTGTGGCTCATCTTGTCATTAAACAAGGTGCAGATTTTGCTTGGACTGCAGTCTGTGTCCTGTTATGCCAGCCATCGGAAGTACAATTTCTGTATGTTTTCCAAGGAATTGTCAGATTACTTCAGATTTAAACTAATAATCATGGCAGTAAGAAAAGCAGATTAATGTAGACAGGTATCTTAGGTCAACTTTGTAGAGTAGTGCATTTCTGATAGTGGGCACATGTGCTTTGGGATTTGGTCTATTTTTTACACCATTAAGATGAAATGGATTGCTTCAATAACGGATCAGGCTCAGATAGTACCATATTAGTACTGTAGTACAAATTACACGATTCGTGTACATCATACCTCTTTCGGTGCCATGTATGTATCACCCAAGTCTTCGGTGTTGAAATTTATAATGGTTTAGGATACCTCCACTACCACTGTAAAATTCAGCACTTGATGTTAGAATGGTACTGAACAACTGATGTCATATTTTTCTGTGAATGTTTGAAACTGAGACAGTATAATTGCTTCATGTACATATTTTATTTTCCCCCTTTACATACTTTTAGCACTAGGTAAATTATTATTAAGTCCCTTGTGTACTGTGTTGTAAATATGTTTTTAAATTGCTATTTTTTTGTATGTTCTTGCAGATGTTAACAATTTTTACTCTTTTTTTTTTATATATGTGATAAACAAACTTGAGTTACGGACAAGTAGTGTGCTACGTAGGCTACTTTTTAAAAGCTGTGCCAATCTAATGCATTTGTGAAAAACACTCTTTGTGGAAGACTGATCATCGAAATATTAACATGTATTACATCTGTAATAGGTTGGTAGGGGTATGTGTCTGATGATATTTGTGATAAGACGGTGATTGAATATGAATGTACACTGCTACAGGAAAATGAATCGTGAATTTTTGAACAATTTGACAAAAAAATTGTTATGTTTTAAGTATTTTCTGCTGGCAGGTAAACATATTAGCAGTATTTGCTTCTTATACTGTGGTCCTTCAGTGTTTTCACACTTTATACCAAAGCAAATGTCTCATGTGTGTGATGAGTGATATATTTGTAACTTGACTGAAAAGTACTAGATAGACATTCGTGTAGTTATCTGTTGTTATAAGCTTCTGTTCTCTCTCTCTCTCTCTCTCTCTCTCTCTCTCTCTCTCTCTGTGTGTGTGTGTGTGTGTGTGTGTGTGTGTGTGTGTGTGTGTTTTTTCTGCAGTTGCGGTGTTGTTCATTTATTCATGTGTTGTTATAACAAAAGAGTAAAAAAGAATTTTTGTCACTATTTGTGGTTTAATTCTTTTTCAGTTGACTTAAATGTCTTAATGCGTTACTCCTAATGTTTCAATGTACAGTCTTTAACATTTGTATATAAACTATTGAAGGACTGTTTACATCACTGTAGAATATAATTGTGATTCACTAGAGCGTTCTTATAATTTTTCTTACATAACTGTACTACACCTTCAATACTACTACTTCTGTGCAGAGTGTAAACTTGTGACATTACAACATTTATTAAAGAATACTGTTTAATGGAATTGATATTTTGATGTTATACATTGTATAAATCCATTCTACTGCAGTAATCCTTATACATGTTGGAATTTCTATGTGTTTTCGTATTACATTAAATGGTGAGTTTCTGGTACTTAGCTCATTTCTGAAGTTTGTGTGACACCTAGGTAATTTCATGACCAGGAAAAGTGCAATAAATGTCTGCTTTGTAACATTTTGAAGATGTTTATCTATTGAATAGCATGCATTAGTTTATTGTTCTTCACAATCAACAGTCCTTTTCTGAATACCTATTTTATAAGGTTGGTGTTTTTTGAATTTTAGGTACTTTATTAAGAGAAGTTATTGGTAGCTGCTCTATGACTGTCAAGATGTAAATGAGTTGCATCGGTTTTAAGACCTTTGCTTAATTGAGAAACGGCATGAAAAGAATGTAGATATTTAAGAAAAATTAAAATAGTGAATTTAACTTGTTGCTGTGTCAAGAAATAAGCTTTTGTCTTGTGTTCTCATTGTAGTAATAACTGAAGGAAAAACTATTTGTCTGTTTCTAGTTGCAATGTACTTGGTCCCACTACCTTTAAATCCGTGCACATACAAGTTTTAGATATTTCAATCAAAACAAGTAATTGATGTCTTAAAATTATTTTCCACCACTTATTACCATTATTTTTCTCCCCAACTTGAGACTGTATGAATGCATCAATGCAAGGGGATTATGATTAAATATTTTGTTGAAATTGTAATAATGATGTAGAATGAAATTGTAAGAGTTCTTAAAGTAGTGAAAACTGTGGCAGTGTGGTGCTGCTGTTACTGCATTGAAACGGCAAGTCACCGTATTATTTGAATTACTACTTTGGAATGGTGCTGAAACTTTTTGAATGCAAATGATTGGCTGTGCTATGCAAGATAGAGAGAAAATGTATTTATATTTCGATTTGTTGTTGCAATATTTCTGTAAGCACGAAATGTATGTAACTATGTCCAAAGCCACACAGTGATAACACATACAGATTCTGTAACAAGTGGAGGTAACTTAATGACTTGCTTAAATCAGTGACACTACAACATACATACACACACATTTTCTGTCTGGGTGGTGATATTGAGACTGCTGATAATTATCATTAGTAATAAAACAAAAAGGGTGAAGAAATAGATTTTGAAGAATAGACCCATAGAAAGTATCTGATATTGTATTCCAGGTGGGCAAATATTGCAAAACAGAACATATTTTAAAACATAAAAATTTACTGATTCCCCACATATTTGCAGTTATATCTCAAATTTTTATGTGAGGATCAAAGCAGAAATGTGGTTTTTGTACATTGCAAATTTGATAGATATGTAAGTATAGATGAAAATTCCACACAAAGGTAATAAAAGTATTCTTGTTTTAAGTACCTTATATTTCAACTGTTGATGTTTCTCTGTCAGTGTCTGTTGAGAAGTAGTCTTGACTTGCATATGTGAAGTATCCTTTTAAGTGAGAGCACACATTTCTGTCATTCTCAGTTGTATGTGTTACAGAATGTACATAGGAGTAGCGTACAGTTAGTTGACAACTTGTATTACTGATTTTAAATGATTCCTTAACAGTTTTGTATTTTTTAAAATTTTGTTTCAGTAGGTATGTTATATTCTTCTGTGGCTGTTGGATATGCTGCGTAGTAAAAGCAAAACTTCTCTGTTTTATAAAGCTGATGAATTGTTCTCAGTGTTCTACTTGTACTATTTGTATTTTGTAGTGTTTGCCTCTTGTAGTCCACAAGAGTGTTTTGACCATTTCACTCTGCGAAGCCATTGTAATTTAAGGTGAACTATGTAGCTTCATTTTGATTGTGAGTATGTTGTTGATATTGCATTTTTTACTTTTATGAATCTCTTGTCCTCAATCTTTAATGCTGCTCATGTAGCTAGACAGACTTTGAATATTTTCCTGTCCTCTAATTTATCACCCACTGAAACTTTTATTTTCTAAGCATAAAGAAGACTGATTAGAGAGTGAGGCACTAAGGTAGGAATTACTCTGAACAATGGATAATTTAGGTTTATTCAGTTTATGCAAAAACATTTTAACATACTGGTCTTAGTCATATTTGGTGCACCTCTCATAGTGTTTCCTCTTCAGCAGTCTGAAACTGCGACTAATGCCAGAGTACCAGGTAGTAACCACACAGTGCCGACTCAGCCTCGAAACATTGGCTTAGTGCTTCCTGAGAAGGTGCAGAGTTGATACAAGCATATGCAGCCACTTGGTAGGCAAGCAGTCGTAGCCCGACAAAATATTGTGGGGTGAATGATTTTGTTACTAGAAAATTTGCGAACACCCATACATGTTAATGCTGCTCCAAGAACAATGTAGTTTTGTTAGCATGAAAGTTGCTTTAAATTGGACTAATACAAGCTGACTGGAGAAAAGTGGAATGGGATATTAAATAAAGAATTTGCAGGTAAATGAATCTGTAAGTAATTAATTTCCTTTTTGGTATTTTCAAGAAAAGTAATTTTGAGAGTGGTGTTCAGTGAAAATCTTTTTCCTTCTCAAGTGTTTTATCTGAGTTACAAATAAGATCCATTATTGTCCATGTCGTGTTCCATTCATTCATTGATTCACTCACTCACTCACTCACTTCCCCCCCTCCCTTAACACGCAATAGCACCAGTTTCTATCATTTCAACAACATGGTCTCTGCTTCCTTTCACTGTTTCCATCTCTGATATCACTACCTTATATTTGTGCACAGTTGTTGAAACCACCAAAAGCTATCACCAACAGAATGAGAGGCCCAAGGTGTAATTACATAAATCAAAGATGGTCACCATCTGACAGCTGTGTAGATAGATATGTGCGGGTATGATTTTTAATATGTTGCAGTATGGTCCCCACATGATAGTCATGATTGTCACAAGTGTGTTGGCTTTTTGTGACAGTTAACATCCATAAGACACCACCATTGCCGATGGCTATTTCGCATTGTCTCCTATCATTCCCACTGTTACACAGACATTCTTTTATGCTGCAGTTGAAAGCAAAGTATGCTCAGACCCTGTCAACTTTTTCCTGTTACCCCCCCCCCCCCCTTTTTTTTTTTTTTTTTTTTTAATTTGATGTGTAATTTGCTATGTATTGTAACAGTTACTGCATTAGTATTATTACATCCGATTATTGCAACTAGTGGTTTGAAATTTATAAGACAGTTTCAGGGTTGGTTAAGCACTCTATATTTTAAAGGCAAAATCAGTCCCTGAGAATGATACGAAATGTGTACTGGAAAAAAAAAAATCACTTAAGATAAAGATTGAAAGTATATTTTTAGAATACTGCTGTTATATATTATGTAGAAATACACTGTAAAGTGTGTATTATATGTGAATTGTTATTATTTGCTTATGATCTCTATAGTGCCAATAAAATATATTGAGGATCATGTATAACTGTTGGAGTTCCAAAGTTGATGTGTGTGCTATACAAATTAACATCTACATTTAAATATATATGTTTGAAATGTATAAACGTTGATTATGAAATATATCTGTATCTTACTGCTTCAGAAGCTAATTCTTGCAAATTATTTTTCCTTGGCATATATTGCTGTCAGTCCTTATGTAGCATCTTTGTGCAAAACAAAACACATTTTCCATAGTACCTTCACACAACAGTGTCTCCCCAGATGTTAATTTTAAGGTGACTTTTCAGTACTCCTGCCTTTGAGAACAGTGACTTCTGCGCTTCTGAACAGGCTTTTTTCCCCCACCTCGGTCTATTTGTTATACATATTTTGGGGGGACCTGTATCTTCTAGCATCTTCTGTTAAGATTTTGAAATTATAAAAGCAGCTGTGCACATGATGTGCAATATATTTCTTACAAGTTATCCTGTTGGAATATATTTATCATTTTTGACACTGAGCAGATAAACCAGCCACAAATATGCGATAATTTTTTACTTATTATTTTCTTCAATGAAGTTGACTGGATATATATTAACGAGAGATGGATCCAAACACCATCTTCTGTGGTACTTCCTTAATAAGTGTCATCCTAACAAATCACAGTCTGGCCTTTTCCCTTTCTTGTTATGTCAAGTGTTTATTTTAAAGCACTTTGTTGTACTACAATTGTGTGATTGAAGTTATTTATCAATGATCAGATACTGAAACAGTACTCGCAACTTTTCTCTACTTATATGCATTACTTTGCATTTGCTTACATCTAAATAGTCAAAATTAGTCTCAAGAGATCATTTAATCCAGAATAGTGCCAGTACTACTAATATAGCTACTGACTTTGTAAATAATTGAATACAATAACAACTAACCGAGTAGTAGAAGCATAGAGTTGTTAAAATGCACACAGACAACACGGAAAATGTGGCTAGCTTTTGGACAAATCCTTCTCTCCCCCTCACCCCCCCCCCCCCCCACACACACACACACATGCGTCTACAACATTGTGCTGGCTGACTACCTGTGTCACTGCGTCATAAAACTGTGGCGTCTCAGAAGGATTTGCTCAACAGCTAGCCAAAGTTTCAGTCTTGTTTATGTGCCTTTCAATGATTCAGTGTCTCTTCTATTTGATGAATTGTTAGCGGTACTCCTTCAATTAATTATATATTCATTATGTTCCACAGACTTCCCACTATAGCTGCTTACATTATTATCTGTTATATGCTGTATATGTGTCATGAGTTGATATATTACCATCCAAAATTACGGTGGTGGTCTACTTGACAGGAATTTGTTAACTCAGTCATATTTCCTACTTTATATTCTCTAAGTTGGTATAGTAAACAGTAGTTAAAATTACATAGAGAAAGATGGTTGAACAGTACTTATGTCCAGGGAGCACAATTTGTAGCACTGCTAATAGAAATACTTGAAAGTTCAAGATGATAATCCTGTTGTCCATAACTATACTGTAGATTGGTTCTCTGAAGAAATTTGTAGTTCCAAAAACTACTATTATTATTTTTTGCTTGTAAATGTTTCTGTCATGAGTAAAAGGAATTGCAACTGTAGGTGATGAGTACTGTACTTTTAAATTTTCTCATTTTTCCACTTTACTCAATCGCCAATAGTGTGGATTTGCATATTTAGCCATAGGTTTGTTTAATCTGTACATGAGGTACTCGTCCAATTCCAATTTCAAGATGCTACATGTTAGACATTGTCCCATTGTGGAAAGGCTTACTGTTGAAAGTAGGAACTAAGTGAGACTATTAATTCCTCCCATATACATCTCGTGAAGTGATCATGATAGTAAAACTGGAGAAATTTGATGTGCAGAGGCTTAGTGACTTTTTGCCATGTACATCTATAGATGGAACACAGAGCTTCCTAAAATTTATGAAATATGGCAACCATGTGCCAATCCTTACCTACAGCATATTGGACCTTGTTTATAAGCTTGTAAAATACAAGTTTGAACTGCTTATCATGACCATGCTAATTCAAACAGAAGAGCTGACACAATCAACTGAACTAGAAGAAAATGTACTTTGCATACCAACGTAGAGACCTGAATGATGGGATGAAAATTGTTAATGACAAATGGAAGGAAAGAATCAGATTTCAGGTCTTTGTGTGTTTTTTTTTTTTTTTAGGTGCTTTAAGAAAATTGGCCTGAGCTGGTGTGCAAAGATAGTGGATCCTCAGAGAGAAGGAATAGGTTATGACAGCTATATTTCAAAAAGATGTGACAGGGAAAATCTGCAGACTATTGCAAGAAAATGGCAGGAGGTTGTCGAGAGATAGATACAGTCATGATAACAGATTAGTTTAATAAGGTACTGAAACTTCAGTTTAGTAAGTGAAAACCATTGCATCAGTAGGAAGTGCAGGTGCAACTTGTTCTTTTCGGGAATGCAACCATTATAGTTTTTAGCAGCCACCTCCTCTGGGCCAACGCAAACAGAATTGTTTCAATCCCTATCTGGCCATCTCTACTTAGGTTTTGCATGCTTTCCCTGATTTATGGAGGTGAATGTGCCTTTTGAAAGGACATGGCAGATTTATTTCACCAATTGGCAGATTTACTTCACCAATTTGCACATTTACTTCATCTCTGATGACCTCATTGCCAATGGGACATTAAACCCTAATATTCCTTTTAATGAGCCCAAGGTAGCAGTTGTTCAGTCAGTCATTGTCTTTTATGCAACAAACAAGATAGAAAAATGCTAATACAGGCTTGTCTATGTGTTGTATCCTGCATAAATATCGTGAAGACATGATGGGAAGATAGGTAACACAATTCATGGAACTAAGGTGGCACAGTGGTTTGCACACTGGTTCAAACCCGGATCCAGCCATCCCAGTTTAGGTTCTACATGGTTTTCCTAGGCAAATGCTGGGATGGTTTCTTTGAAAGGGCTCGCCTCACTTCCTACCCCATTCGTTCGTAATCCGATGACCTCATTGTTTGGTGCCCTCCCCCAAATCAACCAACTATTAATAGAGGAAAAAAAAAATTAAAATAAATGGTGGCAGCTAAGAGATGGAACGATAGATGATGCATGTAAAACCTGTTAAAAGAGTAGGGGAGAGGTGACACATGGGTTATAGTACTGTTATGTAACCCAGTGAGAAGAAGGATAATGGTGACTGCTGATGTTGACTGTTGGCCATCCGTTAGTGTTGATGCAGTATTGCGTTGGTAAGAAAAGATTCTGATAGCAAATTTTACATTTTTGCCATGGAACAAGTACCCATTTGTTAAAATTAGATCTCAGTTGGTAGAGTAGTATGTGTTGAAGTCTGACATCATTACTTAAAAGTCAAGATATTAGTTGTAGGAAATAAGAAATTACTGCAAATTAGAGATGACTGATAAGTGCAAAATCAAGTGAGTAGAATTTTAGACTTATTTGTTGACCTGACATAATGATGTATATTGAAGAGAATGATCTCCTTCGTACCAAACAGGATGTATCTGAAAACAGTGGTCGTGTGAAACCCGACTCGCACTTTTGTCATGTGACACCATGAAAGCCATTGCAGTTGGATATATGTTGCATTTCTTGACTTCCGCTGGGCATTTGGCTCATTACCAGCCAACACTGATTAATGAAAGTACAGTCATATGGGCTACCAGACTAGGTTAAGTGTTTCTTGGTAGGGAGGATTCAGCATGTTATTTTGGATGGAGATTCATGAACAGAAGGAGAAGTAATATCAGGTGTGCACCAGGGAAGTTCTTTGCAAGTCAAGTGTTCAAATAGAGCTGCTGACACCTTAAGTGCACTTTAGCCAGCAACCTGTTGTAAATATTCAGAAAAATAGTATAACCCACAAAATGCAAAAATATAGTATATTGCAGCTCTTAAATCAGTGAGTCACTATTGGAATCAACCAACTCATTCAAGTATGTGGAAAGGTAACAATTTTGAGAGATATGAAATGCGATGATCACCTAGGCTCAGTTGTAGGTAAAAGTGCTGGCTGACCAGTTCATTCACCGAACGTTGGGAAAATACAGTCGGTCTACAAAGGAGGTTCCTTAGAACACACTGGTATGACCCATCCTAGAATAATGTTCAAGTGTTTTGGGGTCCATACCAATTACTTTAACAGATATTACCCAATAAATGTGAAGAAGGTAGTACACGTAGTGACAGGTTTGTTTGACCCACAAGATAGTGTCTCAAAATTGTTGAAAAACCTGAAGTGACAGATGCTTGAAGATAGACACAAAGTACCCTGTGAAAGCTTCTGTATAAGTGAGGATCTAGGATATATATGTGAGGGAATGCAAATGCCAGATTAGAGTAATTACGGCATATGCAGAAGCTTCCGTACTGTGACTGGACCAGGAAGAGATCCTAATACATGGTGCAATGCGAAATACCCTTTCCCATGTAGTGCATAGTGGATTGCAGAGTATAAATAGGCATCAGAAACTTGTATTAAGAAGAAAAAAACTAAGAGCGTGATAGTGCATAAGAACACAGTGAAAAACATATCCAGAATTTTACGGATTATGAACACCAGGTTCCCACTGCTGCTCTATGGGAATATCATCGGCCTGCCATATCGACCTGCTGTGCAGGGTAGCCTATGTATCAGATGTGGCAAATGATTTTCAGGCCTCTAATGTTAAGGTTGCTCTGCATGATAGGCACATTGTGGGAGTAGTATCATCCTCGTTCATAGTCCTGTTGTGCAGGGGCTAAGCATGTGGAGTGTTAAGTTGGATAAAGGAGGGGGTGGACAGATAAAATGGACAGGAGGAGGTAGAGAGAGAGAGGCAGAGGAGAGGAGAAGAAGATCGATTGAGTGAGGGGGGGGGGGGGAAGGAGGGAGGGATGAAGATGAGGTGGGTAGGGAGGTGAGGAGGATGTGGGTAGGATGAGGGGGCAGGAAAAGATGAGTAGATGGAGGAAGGGGGAGGGGGCCAAGAGGAGATTGACAGAGAAATAGGGGCAGGAGGAGATAAGACAGGTTAAGAGGGGGGTGTAGGAGGAGATGGATAGAGAGATGGAGCCAGAGGGGATGGGCAGAAAGGATAAGATGAGTAGGTGGCCAGAGAGAGACTGAGGGAGGACAGATGGCTGGAGGAGAAGGAATAGAGGAGAGAGTGGCAGTGAGGTGAATGAGAAGGAGAGGGGTAAGGACAGAGAGATAGGGGAAGGAGGAGGTGGTCAGACAGAGGGGGTAGAAGGGGGAGATGGACCAAGAGAGAAGGGAGGAGAAGATGCATGCAATATATATGTCGAACAAGTATGTGGACGAAGCAGCAGGGAAGAGGCTAGTCAGCATATGTACCTAAGAATTTAGTATATTCTGTTTCATTTAGTGATTTTCTCTTAACTTTGTGGTCAGAATTTATGCAGTGCAGAATTATATTTATTGTTTTTTTATACAAGTTCAGTGACAGTCCATTTGCAGAGAACTGTTTATTAATTTTCACGAAAATTTGTTTACAGTTTCAAGTGTCAGAGTTTCTCCATTAGGTTTGCTCACAATACTTGCATCCCCAGCCAAGACAACTGTTTCACATTCTTGGCTATATCATGACATATGCAACAAGAACAACAGAATACCCAAAGTTGATGTCTGTGGTACACCTCCTATTTGAAAATGCTTTTTCATTACGTACACGCCCAAGGGTTATTGTGGCAGTCAATAGTATTTTAGTTAGATAGGATAAAGATCAGTAACCAGTACTACACCTGATAAGGATAACATAGGAGCTTATCTAATACAATAATGTGAACTGCACAATCAAATGCTTTTGACCAGTCAGAGACAGTACCAGTTGGCAGTATTTTGCCATTGAAATCTTGTATAATCTAATTCATGAATTGAATTACACACACAGAAGGGAGTCATTAAGTCACATTTTCTTTAACTTGTATACGTCACTTCAAAACTCGGAGCAAGGAACAGTCTGAACAGTTGATTTCCTCTTCCAATTGCGTCACGTAGAAGAAAAACCTCATCTTCTCAACTGAAAACTCCTAACAAGCGGTTTGGGAAACCACAAGATATGAAATTTATGAACTACCTGGAAATGAAGAAAAAGTCACCGCTCCATATTGTGAATATGCACTCAACAAATTTTGATAAGATTGATGGAAACATGACTTTACGTGGCAAATAAAACCTTTTCTTTCACTTAGACTGTGTGTCATCTCAGGCATCTCCTCCCATTTCCCTGTCCAAAATTCTTAAATTTCACTACTTTCCAAATTTTCTCCCTTGTACTACTATTAACACAAATCACAAGAAATGGCTCTTTGTGAGCAGTGTCATGTAAGATTAGATTAATCCATAGATCCGTGCAGAGGAGATCCTCGTGGATGTGGAACATGTAATTTTTTTTTAAGCTGAAATAACAATACTAATAGTATGAATATATATAGAATACATCATTTGTTTCTATTAAAAAATTCATCAATGGAGTAGAAGGAGTTGGTCACTAGTAAGTCTTTCAGGCTCCTTTTAAACTGATCTTTATTTGTAAGTAAATTCTTTATGTTTACTGGCAAATTATTGAAGATGAGTGTTCCTGAGTAGTGGACCCCTTTTTGAACTAAAGTAAGTGCTTTTAAGTCCTTGTGCAGATCATTTTTTTCCTGGTATTGTATGTATGAACTGAGCTGTTTGTTGGAAAAAGAGATATATTATTTAGGACAAATTTCATTAATGAGTAAATATACTGAGAGGCAGTAGTTAGTATACCCAGTTCTTTGAAGAGGTTTCTACAGGACGTCTGTGAATTTACTCCACAAATAATACATATTACACGCTTTTGGACTCTGAAAACTTTTGTTTGACTTGAAGAGTTACCCCAAAATATTATACCATATGACATTATGGAAAGAAAGTAGGCCAAGTATGCAAGCTTTTTCATTTTTATGTCGCCCATGTCTGCTAACACTCGAATTGCAAATAAAGATTTGTTAAGGCCTTTCTGCAGTTCTGTGGTGTGCTCTTCCCAACTGAATTTATTATCAAGTTGTAATCCCAGGAATTTAAGACTGTCAACCTCTTCTATCTGCTCTTCTTCGTATTTTATGCATATGCTGGGTGGAAACCTCTTACAGATTCTAAATTGCATATAGTGAGTCTTTTCGAAGTTTAATGTCAGTGAGTTGGCTTTAAACCATTTATTAATATCCATGAAAATATCATTAGCAGATCTTTCTAGAACTACACTTGACATACTATTTATTGCAATACTTGTGTCATTTGCAAACAAAACGAACTCTGCTTCTGGCAGTGTAACTGATGAGAGATCATTAATGTACACAAGAAAAAACAATGGCCCTAAGATGGATCCTTGTGGGACACCATATGTAATTTCTTCCCATTCTGATGATGACTGATGACTTAATTCACTAGTCCCTTGCACTGACACCCTTTGTTTCCTGTTAGTGAGGTATGACTTGAACCATTTTGCAGCACTGCTAGTGACACCATAGAATTCTAATTTACTTAAAAGGATGTTGTGGTTCACACAATCAGATGCCTTTGACAAATCACAGAAAATACCTGCTGCTTGCAATTTGTTATTTAATGAATTAAGTACATTTTCACTGTAGGTGTAAATAGCCTTCTCGATATCAGAACCCTTCAGAAATCCAAACTGTGTTCTTGATAATACGTTATTTGCGGTCAGATGGTTGAGCAGCTGCCTGTACATTACTTTTTCTAAAATTTTTGAGAATGCTGGCAAAAGTGAAATTGGTCTGTAGTTTGATGGTATCTCTTTATCCCCTTTCTTGAGTAGAGGCTTAACATCTGCATATTTTAGCCAGTCAGGAAATGTCTCCAGTTATAATTGACTGGTTACACAAGTAACTTAGAATTGTACTAAACTCACAAGAACATGCCTTAATTAACTTTGTTGATACTTCATCGTACCCACTAGAATGCTTTGTTTTTAAAGATTTTACTATGGACGTTATTTCTTTTGGTGAAGTGAGTGATATATTCACGTACTTGAAGCTATTTTTGAAGGCTAGTTTCAGATATTCAAGGGCATTATTTACTGATCCTGAAAGTCCCATTCTATCAGTAACGGATATAAAGTACTTGTTAAATAGATTTGCCACACTATGCCCATCAGTTACTAATGTGTCATCTACCCTTAGTGCTATTTGCTCCTGTTCCTTTCTGGTTCTACCAGTCTGCTCTTTCGCTATATCCCATATTGTTTTTATTTTGTTCCCTGACATTGCTATCTTCTTCTCGCAGTGCATTTGTTTAGATATCTGAATTACTTTTTTTAATGTTTTACAGTATTCCTTGTACTTAGCTAAATCATCAGCATTGGAGCTATTCTTGGTCGACAGATACATTTTCCTTTTTGTCTCACAGGAAATCTTTATTCCTTGTGTAGTCCATGGTTTTATTATAGACTTCTGTTTAATTTGAGTAACTTTTAGAGGAAAACAGTTTTCAAACATGGTACTGACATTGTTCATGAATGTGTTATATTTTTCATTCATGTCATGAGCACTACAAACATCTTTCCAGTTAATATCTTTGAGCAGTTTTCTAAAACACTCAATTTTTGGTTGATTGACTACTCTCCTGTACTCAGATTTAGCAGTCTTGATAATCTGCTTAGAATTTACATCTAAAACAAGGAGCTGCATGTCATGATCTGATAGTCCATTTATAACAGGTTTTATGATATGATTTCGTTCCTTTGATTTGTCTATAAAAATGTTATCAATGGCTGTCCTTGAGGATTTAGTGATCCTAGTTGGAAAGTTTACAGTGTGAGTTAGATTGAAAGACAACATTACTAACTGCAGTTAATGTTTACTGGAAGATTGCATTAGAAAATCTGTATTAAAGTCGCCAGCAATCAAAATTTCTTTGTTTCTTCCTGTTAAATAACCCAAAAGAGCTTCTAGATGATCTAAGAATAGATTATAATTTCCTGCAGGTGCTCGGTAAATAGTTATTATTAAATAGGATCTGTTATGGAACTCTACTTCTGTTGCACATGCTTCTAGATGCTGCTCTAAACAGAATTTATTAATGTCAATGTTCTTGAATTTATGGCAGTTTTTGATAAATGTGGCAACTCCTCCTCCATCCATATCTACTCTGCAGAAGTAGGAAGCTAGCTTAAATCCTGAAATGTCTAACATATCTATATCAGTGGTCACTTGATGTTCAGAGAGGCAGATTATGTCAATTTGGTTAGATGAATTCATTTCATCGATACAAATGAGTAGTTCATCAACTTTATTCCTAAGTCCCGGAATGTTCTGGTGTAATAAAGATAACTGATACTGCATACTAATGGGATTGTAACTGCTTTGGCGAAGATGAACTGGCAGTTTCTGATTACTTTCTGTTGAACACTGTTTAAATGGAGGCTGTATGATAAAATCTGACTCCTGTTCATCTGTTTTCTCAATCTGAGTGTGTCTGCCAATCTCTCTTAAAACTCGTTTTCTTTCCCCCTTCCCTATCCTAAAAAAGGCATCCCTCTGACACCTGTGACCACTGGTATTTTACCACTTGTGCCAAGAGTAAACGGTAATGTCAGTGATAAATTTTATTCTGTAAACCTGAAGAAATTACATTGTTAATGCTAAAAGTAGTAATTAAAAAGAAAAAGCTGCTTTTAATTTTGTTGACAGTGCCATAAGTTTTCTGAATGTTGTTATTTTGGTGATGTATGTGAATAGATTCAATCTATTGTTTTAGTTATTGTTCCTTTTTCTTGTGATTTATTTTATTAGCCTTCTTTTGTGCCTGCCTGTACATATGTACTATTTCAGGATTCTTATTTGCTTGTAGCCATTTCCTGCATTGTTGCATAATCTTGTCTACAGCTTTTTCACATGCTGCTCCAAACCACTTCTTCCTGCTTTTCATTCCTCTCTGTACTTACAGCCGTGAGGATGACACCTTTTATTCTATTCCAGCACTCATTAGTGGTCGTTTCATGATTTTCTCCCATGCTGCTGAAAACATGAAATCAGTTTGAAGCTTCAACTTTATATTTTAGCATTTCTTCCATCCCTATAACATTTTCTAGATCAAATTTGGTCACATTTCCAGATCTGTATTTTCGTTTTAGGTGTCACTTACAACCTGAATCTAATTGTACTTATTACTAGGTTGTAGTTTGACCACATTTCCGCTTCTCAGAAGGATTGTACGTAACTAATTGTTTTTCTGTGTATGTTATCTGTGAGAACATGGTCATTTTGATTTACTGTTTTCTTACCACTTCTTTATGTATGCGTTAAAGGGAGATGATAGTGCAGCTAATAATCATGTCTGTTGATGTAGCAAAACAAATGGCACTGTCATTACTTTTCTCGTGTAAACATTCATTTCCAATAGTAGGTTTGAAGACATCCTCTTTCTCTACTTTTGCAATAAAATCTTTTATTACCATCTTCACATTGTGCTTTGGTATTTTGTTCCATAAATCTGACAGGTTTTCACAGAAGTTACCCTTTATGCATCATCTTTGTCATTAGTTGGTGCATGATAGTTTATTAGTGACAAGTTGAACCATTTGGATCTCAGTCTAAGATAACATTATCTTTCTTCAGCTACTTTGTAGGATATTACTATGAGTAGAAAACTGTTTTGAATGCAGAAGGCTGCCCCAAATTGATGGGAACCTCTTTCTTTACCACTGTTAACACTTTGTAGCCTAATGGGTTGCAATCCAGTTGATAACCAGATCCTGAGGGAATTTGCTACAATTTACAATTTTTTAATAAATTTACTAATCCACTTACCTCCTTAGGCAGTTTATCAGCTTAACCTTCTGTCCTTCCTCATGTGAATATGTGTAAGCTTAGCGCAAATAAGTTGTACAGGAATTTGTAGATACTACTCTAACGATACTGTTTTTGAGTATTTTTATTTTCCCCAAAGTGGACAAAATTTTCGTAAGTCTTAGGGGATGGTAGGCTATTGATTTAAAATCACTTGTCAGCAGGAAATATTAAATGATTCATTTGTAGGTAAAGTGTTTTATTGTGAAATTTTTTCCTCATTTTTACAAATTAGAGAACTTCACTCAGGTATGAAATCTTACAAAACACCCAGGAACACAAAGACCTGTGTTTCATGGCCTACAGTAGTATCTGGTCTCTTTCTTTACTACTTTTCCTGCAACTTTCCCTTGTTCCCAACAGCTGGGCTTGTTTTCTTTTGTATTGGTATCAGTTTCTGAGGGAAATGACATGCTGTGAGTCTGTTTGCACTTGCAACTCCAGGTGCTAAATGTGTGTCTTTATTTAGTTCCACTCCTTTTTGAACCAGTTGCTTTGCTAATTTACAGATAAGATCTTTTAATGCACACTTTTTTAATATTGTGAATAACATTTGTATTCACAACTGCTCTCATAAAAATACGGAAGAAAATCTTTTCCCACCATTTCACAGGCTTTCACTGGAAGAGATAGTAACTCATCAGCTGATCTCCTCTGTCAACACCTGTTTTAGATAAGTTTTAGTCTAGTATGTTTGGCTTTATTACCTCAGTATATCCACTCCTGGATTTTACACTGACATGTGAAGCAGTCATCTTATGCTGTGTTGACAATGTGTACATCACGTTTGTCTTTCCGTTTCATGCAGAAAAGGTGTCCTTTGTGACAAAATGTCATTTCTTCTTTCTTTAGTTTCTGATTTATTAGGTCTCTAGGCAAACCTCTCCTGTTCTTCATCACAGTTCCAACTCCCAATGTATTTCTTTCCCATAGTTCTTCAAGGACTGCAGGACTTGTATAAAATCTGTCCATGTATATCACATGTCCTTTTCCCAAGTAAGAGAAACATAGCTCAGCAGCAGGGATTTGACAGAATTTTCAACATTTCCTTTTCCTCCAGTACAAACTTCAGCATTGCACATGTAACCTGTTTGAGCATCACTTACAACATACACTTTTCTCCCGTATTTCTCTGGTTTGTCTTTCATATAAACATGGAATCCAGTTCTTCCTGGAAAAGGACGTATTGCTTCATCCATAGGTGGATTTTGTGTTGGATAAAAGACTTTCTTGCATCTTTCTGTGAAAAAATCCCATACAGGTCTTATTTTATGCACAGGGTCATGGCTTGGTTCTTGTTGAAGTATCCATAGTGCATTATTGTTCACATGTAGCATCCTGAAGATGGCAAAAAATCTGTCTCGTGACATTAGCTGAGAAGTAAATGCTGAAGCAAGCACAGGGTCTTCAGACCAATAATCCCTAAGTTTATATTTCTTTACAACACACATATGCAAAATGATTCCAAAAACTGATGGACATCATGTATCCTCACTGCCTTCCATTTCTTCCACAAAGATTGTGGTTTTATTCTGTTCTGATGGTGAAGTTCAGAAATAGTATCAGTAGCATATATATTTGTCTCTGACTTTACTTTAAGAAGCATGCTGTGATCAAAAAATTGCAACAAACAGTCTAGTTCTGTTGATAATGTATTGACAGGAACCTGAATTCCACTTGATTCTTCGAACAGAGGTAATTCAGGGATTGCATCAAAATGACATCATTCATTATGAAGGGCAGGCTGTTGAACCGAATGACAAACCTGACTAATAGAAACTTGTGCATTAGCTTCTTCATATTCACTACCATCGTTTCTATCAGCAGCACAGGTTTCGCTCTCCAGCTCACATCTCGCTCTTCAGCTCACATCTTCTGAAAAATTGCTGATGTCCAAAAGATTGTCAAGTTCTGAGCCATTGTTCAAGAGTTCTTCAATCTCTGAGTTTGACAAGTGATGTCTGTTAGCCATATTCACTATTTATATTTTTTACACATGGGAAGGATGCACACAATAGCAAAACATGGCAGCTGACATAGAATAAAATAATCTTCAACAATATTCAGAGCGCGTGTGCAGTTCACATAACACTGGTACCCTTCACGAGAGACTGGCATGTGCTAAGCATCAACAATGCACTTACGACAAGCCAAACAATTAGTCTCACCACTTACAAACGTGAAACAAGTGTTTAAATCACTAATAAATAAGTCAAAAGTGAAGAACGTAGACATATGCCTATCAAATATTGTGATTAAACATAATTAATGTATCTAGTACGTCCATCAGCTCCAATGTGTTAAAAATTGTGTATTTAACGATATATTGTGTATTCATGTCTGACAGAGTCTTGTTTCCTGTATTGTTGCTACTGTAAATGTCTAGTTGTTTACTGAGTGTCCTGAAGGATCCTGTGTTAGACATACACTGTGCATTCAATGTTCCAAATCATATGTCCATTTTCCACTCAAATGTTGTCATATTTTGGTGACCATATTTAGTCCGAGGCATATGTGAGACATTCGTAATCTTAAAATTTTTCCATAGCCAGATTATTAGCTCTACATACAACACCCAATGTGGAGGACAGGGTCTTTCTCTGTAGGGGTCGTCCTCCCTTTGACCTTGTAGATTTCTCTACCCATCACAAGGCAGCAGTGATGGTTTTGGTCCATCCTGAGCATTTTACTTCTCCAGTATCCCTCATATCTAATGGGAATTCCCCTGTCTGCCATCTAGGGAGGTGCCCGATGATAAACCAGCAGTTCCACACTTTTTTTAAATTTTTTTTTTTTACTTTTAGTAACAAATCTAAGGCGATAAAAGATAAGGAAGGCAATATCATTATTGAACTATGCAAAATTTTATCGGCAAGTAAGGAATATTTTACACTGTAGTATTTTGACGATCTACTGAACTGCTCTGATCTGGAATCACCAATAACAAATTCTAGTAACAGCCCTAATAATGATTAAGTTCCAGGAACGACATATGAAGAGGTTGTGGGAAGAAACAAACACCTAAAAAAATGGCAAGGGAACTGAAACATGGAGGAAAACCAAAACCATACAAAAAAATGGAAAGAATCATGAATGGGTCCAATGCAAAAAAAAAGTAGATTGAGAAGACTTTAGAAACTGAAGAGGAATAGTGTTTGTTAAGACAGCCTTTAAATTTTTATCCAATTTATTGCTAAACCACTTGAAATTATACACAGAAAATATAATTAGGGATTAGCAAAATGACTTTCACAGTAATAGGTGTACTACTAACATTATACTTGTAATCAGAAATGAAAAAGTATGAAAATGTAAACAAAAATAAATTACTTGTTTATCAATTTTATGAAAGCTTATAACTCAATTCACAGCAAAGCCAGCAGAATATAATGACAGAGTTGTTATTTCCAATTACACTTTTGAACCTCTGTAAAATTTGTTTGGATGCAAACATAAACTAAATGGAATATAAAACCAGTACCTGCTGAGATCTCCAAAGGCATAAAAGTTAAAGTTTTAGCTCATGCAGATGGTATAGTTCTCACTGGAGAAAGAGAAATAGAACTAGAGATTAGACAGTATTTGTAGAGCTCATACAAGCAGCATTCAAACTTGGCCTAAAAGCAAATGATATGATAGTTCAAAAAGGTAGAGATGAATAAGACAACCGATCATATCCAATAATTGCCAAACATAAATTCAAGTACATTGAACAGTTCAAAATTCCTGGGGAACAAAATTGGAGACAAGTAGAAGTTCAAAAAAATACTATGATATTACTATCCTATTCAAAAGCTTGTGACAAGGAAAACTAAAATGAAGCTGTATAACATAATCATCAGACCAGTCCTAACGTATGGAGCAGAAATGTGGAGTTTAACTAGAATGGAAGAACACCAGATACAAGTATTTTTAAACAAAGTTTATAGGAAAATCTTTGGTCCATACTATGTTAATGAATACCAGAGCTGGAAGAGAAGAAAAAATACAGAAATCTATTCATTGTCACAATAGGTAAAAATAATGAGCTTAATAAATTCCAGGAGACCTCAGTGGGAATGCTATCTGATGAGAATGGAGGAGGATCAAGTGGTAAGTGGTTTCAACAGTGCGGAAGTTATTTGGCAGGAGACATAGTGGGAGATCCAGAAATAAGTGGATAAATTAAATTTAAAAATACACAAAAAATAATTGGCAAAAGCAGCACAAGTAGAAGCATTTGGAGACAAGATCGGCACAAGAGCTGTGGGTCCCTTAGAAGCAAAGAAGAAAATGCTAAAAGGAGTTAGTTAGGAAAAAGCTGAAAAAAGTGTGCTAACATAAAAGGAGAACAATGTTGAGAAATGAATAGGATATTTCAAATAAAACATTCTTCTTTTTTTCTGAATATCACAGCCTTTTCAATCACCCCATATACTCTTGGTGCTTCTGTGGAGCATCATAGTGTACTTCTTCTGAGACAGAGCTGTTTTACAACAGATGTTCAGTACACCGTGTTGTTTATGCATTCTCCCATTGAAAATTCTATTAAGCATGAGTTTTTGGATAAAGGTAAAGAATTTCCTAACAAAATATTTTGTTAGATAATTTTACAATTACATAAGTTTAAGTGATCACTAGTTTCAGCTGATTCTCCAGCCATCTGACAATCTGAAATGACAACAGAAAATTGTGTGCTAACATGGGGCTCTAAATGGAATTAACTGAAACTTCAATACAATAAACAAAGGTCAATTACAAACCAAGCATTTGTAGGGCCTGTTTGTAACACAAGATTAAGCTACAACCTCTGCATCACAATAATATCTCATACAAGAGACAGAACACAGTAAAATATTGGCATAAACCATGTAGGTAAAACATTACATGTGCAAGACCCAAACAAAATATAAACAGTGATGCCAGTGCAACATAGAATAGAGACTAAAAAATACAAAAAGTAATGCCAATACTACCACACATGTATATTCTATTTTGTTGTTGATATTTTTTTAGGTCTTGCACCTGTAATGTTTTACTTACATGGTATATGTCATTACTTTTATTGTGTTCCATCTATTGTACGTTATGTGAGTGCCATCTGGAGCTGGCCTCTCAGAACTGGGTGGTGACGCAAATACAATGCCTGTGTGGTGGTGGCCTCTCATAGTGTTGCTATGTACCTCTTGGAATATGTACGTAGTGCCCATTCAGTGGAGAGAAAGCTGATGAAGCCACTTGGCTTCACTAACGTCCTGTTTCCTTGCTTGCCGACATGCAAATTGATGGAAGCACATGTGTTGCTCCCCCTAGAATTCACTTCCGGCACCACAGGATACCCACACAAAACCACAGTGTGGGGGCAGTCGGTAAAGTATTTGCCATTTCCACATCCATAGGCTCATCTGACATGTAAGACATGACTGCCACCTCAGTCGCGTCATCACTGGTTGGCTGCAGCTGGGCCCCACTGCAAGAATCACTGTCAGTGGTTGCTGGCAGCTGCATCTGAAAATCTCTCAAATGGCTGGGTGCATACAAGTCTTCTGAGTCTGTAAAAGAAAACAACTTGGGAGTGTGGTGTGGCCAGGTTTTGTTTTATGGCTTGTAGCAACTCCATGTGAACTTTTATTTTAAACGTAACATTTCTCAGGTACTCTATGATTATGCCTGGTACCCATGTCTTTTTCCCATACTTGTACATTGTAATGAGTACTGGACCATTTGTTTTAAAGATCTTTTAATTTTGGCTG
Source organism: Schistocerca nitens (assembly GCF_023898315.1). NCBI lineage: Eukaryota > Metazoa > Arthropoda > Insecta > Orthoptera > Acrididae > Schistocerca > Schistocerca nitens. The sequence continues at coordinate 865,000,865 of NC_064614.1, forward strand.
TCATCGTAGCTTGGCTTGTGGATGCATGAGTGCCTTTGAAATTGACATTAATGTGCATTTCGGTTTCCCATAGAGTTTCTCAGCTGGAGATTCTGCATCTTGTGGAGTAACTCTGTACTGAGAGATGAAAATCAATAAAGCGTTGTCTTTATTGTACTGTTGAACAAACTTTGTCATGTGTGACTTGAAAGTTTGGGTATGAATCTTTCATCAAGTCCATTGGCGTCATAATACTTCTGAGAAGAAAATTGAGGGCTATTGTCTGACTTTGACTATCCTCCAATAGAGAAGAACTCTGACAAAAACTGAACCGTTTCTGTTAAAGTTATCGATGACATGTGTACCCAAATTCAAATTAAGAGAAAGCATCAATAAGGATTAGCCAGTAGATTCCTAGAAATGCTCCTGGAAAATCAATGTGTAGATGTGACCAGGGCTCTAATATCCTTGGAAATGGAAAATATTGTCAAGGTGGAGCTGACTAGTATTTTTGACATAAGTGGCATTCAGTTTCTTTGTCTATATTTTTCCAATATCAGTGGTCTCTGCCAATGTGTTTGGTGTGAACTAGCACCAATGACATTGATGTAGCATTTGTAGTACTTTAGATTTATGCACGAGAGGAAAACCACTCATGTCTTGCCTGATTCAGAATGCACCAGAATGACATCTTTAGGAACTGTAAGTGCATGCCTCATACTCCAATAAGATTAATCTCTTGCTGATTAATGAACTTCTTATCATTGGACCACTCCATTTGAATATACTGCTTACTCTAGACAAAAGAGGGCGTTTGGGTGCAAGTTTTGAAATTAAATTAGGATTTACTAAGAAATTTCCCATAGTGTCTTGGCTACTGATATCTATTGAAAAGCAAACATCAGCTGATGAGACAAACATTTTGTCTTGCCCTATTGGCAGGTGTAAAAGGAAATCTGCTTTCACTTGTTCTCTTTGTCATAATCGCCAGAAATAGTGCCCAGAAACATTGAGCTGACCTTGTAGGAACAGTGTAACTTGGTCCAAATAAAGACATTAAAGATTTGTGGTTGATGAGGAGGATGAGTTTATGCCTGTAAATGTACCAATGATATTTGTTTACTATGAAAATGATCATCAGAGCGGACTAATTTCTTTGTACCACTGTCAGAGTCCTTAATGCTATTGTTCATTCACATCTATGACATCAGTGGGACAAAACAGCATCTGTGCCATATTCCAATGCGTCCACTGCAATAGTCAGCATTTTGTTAGGATCATATGTCGTAGACATTTGGCATCAAGCAAACATTGTTTTCATTTATTAAAAGTGTGATGGCATTCACTATTCCAAATCCATTTGATGGCTTTATGTAATCACTTGTGCATTGGTTGACAGACAGAAGCCGCATGATGAATAAACTTACTATAATAAGTTATTTGTCCCAATACGGTACGTAATTGCTTGATCTCCTTGGGAGCTAAAAGATTTTGAACCACTTCAGCATATTGAGAATTGGCTTGATGCTGTGTACGGACATTATATATCCTAAGTGTTGCCCTTGACTTTTTAACCCTTTATCTGCTCTGGACATGTTAAAGCACATGCCTGTGTACCTGTCCCTGTGTGCTCTGAACATGTTTACACGCACCAGCAGTCCTTCTACCTGGTACTCTGAATGTGTCTACATGTAGACACATTAAGAGTACCAGGTAGAAGGACTGCTGGCACACGTAAACACGTTCAGAGCACACAGGGACAGGTACAAAGGTGCGCGCGTTAACACGTCCAGGGCAGTTAAAGGGTTAAGAAGCACTTGTCTTTGTTACATTTCAGATTTTCTGCTTGTGGAATTTCGAAAACAAATCTCAGATTCCATAAGAGTTCTGGAGTCATTCCTAAGACACTTATGTCATCCAGGTAGTTCACAGCTTTTGGAGCTTTCCAAATTAATTGTTTTAAATACCACTGAGACAAACTCAGTGTGCTGGTTATTACAAATGTTAACCTTTTGTAATAGCATAAATCTCTGTGTGGCTTCTCCCAGTGGAATTTGCAAATACAGTTCTTTAAGATCCATCTTGGCAAATTACACACAAATTTTGAAATAAATTATTCCAATGTGAGAAAAGGATAAGAGTCAATAATAGATCGTGCATTACCATCACTTCGAAATCTGTGCAGGTGCACACTGAACCATTCGGTTCCTGTATAACTACTATTAATGTTACCCAGTAGCTACTGGTTATGGCTTCAACCTTCAAGTTCCTGATTTACTTTATCCTTTAATGCAAAGGAAATTTTGTGTGCTTTGCAAAATTTTCACCCTGCATTCAGGTTCAGTGTAACGTGTGCCTAGTAATTTCTAACACTACTAGTTGATTTGAGAAAAATAACATCATGTACACTCTAAGACAATAAAACAATGCACCACGAAGGAAATTGGTAGATGTAATGTAGGAATACAGCCAAGCAAATTAATACAGTTTCAGGAAAATAGAATGATTTATTCCCACTGGGAGTTATTTGGCAGGAGACATAGTGGGAATAAATCCAGAAATAAGTGGATAAATTGAGAATGTTTGGAGCATTATGGGCAGGGCCCTCCAACCAGCTTGGGATGTTGACGAGCTAACTCGCCAATTGGACAGTATTTGTTACAATAACCCTCAGGAGGGAATCCAACAATTCTATCAATCCATGTCAAGCCAAATAACTGCTTGCATATGGGCCAGAGGTAGATTAATGTTTTATTGATTTGAATCTCTCTCCCCAATTGGGGAGATATCCAGTGACCTTGCTGACTAAGGTAGGGTTTGGCAATCACAAAGAGGATGGCTTTCCACAAAGGGGAACAAAACAGGCCTAGAATATTGTTGACATAATGCTGTGCTGTAAGGGTGCTGCATGTGACAACCAAATGGGTCCTATTGTGAAAAGAAGTGGTGCCCGAGACCATCACTCCTGGATGTTGGGCTGTATGGTGAGTGACAGTCAGGTTGATATCACAGTGCTGTTTGGGGCATCTCTAAAAATGTATCTCGAGACACCCTGGACAGAGGTGGGATACAAACCCGACTATCATCTGCCATATCGCCATCAACCAGGAGTGATGGTCTGGAGTGCCATTTCTGTTCATAGCAGTACCCCTTTGGTTGTTATTCACAGCAGGCTTAAAGCACAGCTGTACATCTATGATATTCTATGCTCATTTTGTTGCCCTTCGTGGTAAGCCATCCTGGGCTTGCATTTCAGCAAGATAATACCCACCCCCAAACTGCAAGAGTTTCTACTGCTTTCCCAGCAAGGTTTTTGAGTCTCTCCCCATTTGAAAACATTTGGAGCATTATGGGGAGGGCCCTCAAACCAGCTATTGATTTTGGTGAGCTAAAATGTCAATTGGAAAGTATTAACTTGAAATCCCTCAGAAGGACATCCAAAACTCTGCCAGTCAGTGACAAGGTGAATAACTGCTTGAATAAGGGCTAAAGGTAGACCAACACATTATTAACTTGCTCAGTTTGTGAAGCTCTTTCAGTTGAATAAATCATCCAATTTGTCTGAAATTGAAATCATTTATTTATCTGTACATGTACATTGCATCTACTGATTTCTGTTCCATTCAAATAGTTCCTTCGGCAACAGTTCTTGTAACTTTCCATTCAGAATGTCAGTCTGAATTTGATTTGCTCCTAAGTGAATAGTGAAGTGTAAATTATTAGAGCAAATTAGTTGTCTTATTTGAACTGACAACAAATGTAACATGTTTCATAAATTTTTATATGGAACATCTGTTGAAAATAGCACTTTTACTGGAATCTACTCACTGCTGTAACTGAACAGTGAACTTTGAAAACCTCTTTGGTGATCCTAATTTTCAGTACCCCTGTTGGTTGATGGTTGAAACTGATGACCCTGGTCAATTTGGAAGTTGACTGGCACTATGTTAACTACTGCATTACAGAAAATGACTACTTATTCACAAAAAAGATGACATTCATGTGACTTTTTGTCAGTGAATGTTTTTGAATTTAGACATGTTCATTATTAACCACTGAACTATGCTCCAGTCTCTGATTTTTGTTGTTTGTGCATCTTTGTACACACCTCTTCCCTATGTTCTGTCTTACAAGAATTACAACAGGCATTCCTACAGAAACAATTGTGTCTTTTGTGGTCTATGCAACAACATGCACAGGATTGTAATTTAGTTTTTATGAACTTGTTTGCTGACTGTCTCAGTTGAGTAGCATGCTCACTCTGTGTTTACTGGGTCTGATTGCACTGGTCACTTGGCTTTGTCAGTTTTTGTCGCATAGAGAACACGTCAGTATCCTCACACTGTATCACTTCAGCAGATACATGTGTTTGTTTCTATGCCAGAATTAATGCCAGACAGTCTTCTAAAGGGGAATTGTTTAGATTAGGTAGGTCCTTCTTTAATGTATTATCTGTTGAGTGCATGATAAGTCTATCTAGTATTAGAGAATCTTCGTAAGACTTTTTACATAGGCATTTAATGAATGAAATTTACATTAAAGAAATAGTTTACAGCCAATATCACATTCAAAACTATTTTTATTGACCGATTTTGACAGGTACAACTGTCATCTTCAGATCCAATTATGTTCCGGCGAGGCAGTGCACGAGCATTAACTCACATGATGATGGCGGCCATCTAAACTGCAACACTTCACTTTCCACCACTCCCACCATACTATCTGCCCCCCTCCCCATCCCATCCTCCTCCTTACCCCCACCCAGTCGCCACTTCCATCATGCACTGGTGCTGCTGCTTGCAGTGTGGTTTCAGCTCTCTGAGACTGCAGACATGTGTGCAAGTTGCCTTTGCGTCAGTGTGTGTGTTCACATATGTGTGTATGTCTGTCTACAGCTGACAAAGGCCTTAATGGCCAAAAGCTATAATTGTGTGAGTCTTTTGTTGTGCCTATCGCACCTCAGCACCTCCGCTATATGGTGAGTTCCCTTCTCTGGTATTGTTACATTCCATCCTGGATTTTCCATTGTTTAATATTGTGAAAAGGAAAGTTGCCGCTCACCATATAATGGAGATGCTGAGTTGCAGACAGGCACAACAAAAACACTGTCACAAATAATAGCTTTTGGCCAGTAAGCCCTTTGTCAGAATTAGACTGCAAACACACACATACACACTCACGCAAACACAACTCACACACCCGTGTGTGTGTTGCATTTGCATGAGCTTGTATGTGTGTGTTTGCTGTCTAAGTCTGACGAAGGCCTTACTGACTGAAAGCTGTTATTTGTGACAGTCTTTTTTTGTGCCTATTTGCGACTCAGCATCTCTGCTATATGGCGAGTGGCAACTTTCCTTTTGTTATAGAGTGGTACACTATTGATGTACAACTGTTCAATACTGACAATACATGGTTTCACTATGGAACTACTAAGCAGTGTCATATAAGAAACCAAACCAAATTACATGTGAAGACCACAGTATATCTTTTCATCGCAAATCCATGTAATCTGTGAAACTACTCTAGATAGATAAATAATGTATTTCACTCTAGAGCACAATGCAGCATCCGATGTAGCTATATTACTTTTCATCATAAAAAATCCAGATATTTCTATTGAAGTATAAACCATATAAGCAGGAATATTGCCCATAATTTCATCCATTACATAGGGTTACCCCCCCCCCCCCATGAACCATGGACTTTGCCATTGGTGAGAAGGCTTGCGTGCCTCAGCGATACAGATGGCCATACCGTAGGTGCAACCACAATGGAGGGTTATCTGTTGAGAGGCCAGACAAACGTGTGCTTCCTGAAGAGGGGGCAGCAGCCTTTTCAGTAGTTGCAGGGGCAACAGTCTGGATGATTGACTGATCTGGCCTTGTAACACTAACCAAAATGGCCTTGCCGTGCTGGTACTGTGAATGACTGAAAGCAAGGGGAAACTACAGCCGTAATTTTTCCCGAGGGCATGCAGCTTGATAATGGCATCCTCTTGGGTAAAATATTCCGGAGGTAAAACAGTACCCCATTCGGATCTCCGCCGGGCGGGGACTACTCAAGAGGATGTCATGATCAGGAGAAAGAAAACTGGCATTCTACGGATTGGAGCGTAGAATGTCAGATCCCTTAGTCGGGCAGGTAGGTTAGAAAATTTAAAAAGGGAAATGGATAGGTTAAACTTAGATATAGTGGGAATTAGTGAAGTTTGGTGGCGGGAGAAACAAGACTTTTGGACAGGTGAATACAGGGTTATAAATACAAAATCAAATAGAGGAAATGCAGGAGTAGGTTTAATAATGAATAAAAAAATAGGAGTGTGGGTAAGCTACTAAAAACAGCGTAGTGAATGCATTATTGTGGCCAAGATAGACACGAAACCCACGCATACTACAGTAGTACAAGTTTATATGCCAACTAGCTCTGCAGATGATGAAGAAATTGATGAAATCTATTATGAGATAAAAGAAATTATTCAGGTAGTGAAGAGAGGCAAAAATTTAATAGTCGTGGGTGACTGGAATTTGAGAGTAGGAAAAGGAAGAGAAGGAAACATAGTAGGTGAATACGGATTGGGGGTAAGAAATGAAAGAGGAAGCCGTTTGGTAGAATTTTGCACAGAGCATAACTTAATCATAGCTAACACTTGGTTCAAGAATCATAAAAGAAGGTTGTATACATGGAAGAACCCTGGAGATACTAGAAGGTATCAGATAGATTATATATGTAATGGTAAGACAGAGATTTAGGAACTAGGTTTTAAATTGTAAGACATTTCCAGGGGCAGATGTGGACTCTGACCACAATCTATTCGTTATGAACTGTAGATTAAAACTGAAGAAACTGCAAAAAAAGTGGGAATTTAAGGAGATGGGACCTGGATAAACTGAGACCGAGCGAGGTGGCGCAGTGGTTAGACACTGCACTCGCATTCGGGAGGACGACAGTTCAATCCCGCGTCCGGCCATCCTGATTTAGGTTTTCCGTGATTTCCCTAAATCGCTCCAGGCAAATGCCGGGATGGTTCCTTTGAAAGGGCACGGCCGACTTCCTTCCCCATCCTTCCCTAATCCGATGAGACCAATGACCCCGCTGTCTGGTCTCCTTCCCCAAACAACCCAACCCAACCCCCCTGGATAAACTGATTAAACCAGAGGTTGTACACAGTTTCAGGGAGAGCATGAGGGAACAATTGACAGGAATGGGGGAAAGAAATACAGTAGAAGAAGAATGGGTAGCTCTGAGGGATGAAATAGTGAAGGCAGCAGAGGATCAAGTAGGTAAAAAGACGAGGGCTAGTAGAAATCCTTGGGTAACAGAAGAAATATTGAATTTAATTGATGAAAGGAGAAAATATAAAAATGCAGTAAATGAAGCAGGCAAAAAGGAATACAAACGTCTCAAAAATGAGATCGACAGGAAGTGCAAAATGGCTAAGCAGGGATGGCTAGAGGACAAATGTAAGGATGTAGAGGCGTATCTCACTAGGAGTAAGATAGATACTGCCTACAGGAAAATTAAAGAGACCTTTGGAGAAAAGAGAACCACTTGTATGAATATCAAGAGCTCAGATGGAAACCCAGTTCTAAGCAAAGAAGGGAAAGCAGAAAGGTGGAAGGAGTATATAGAGGGTCTATACAAGGACAATGTACTTGAGGACAGTATTATGGAAATGGAACAGGATGTAGATGAAGATGAAATGGGAGATAGGATACTGCGTGAAGAGTTTGACAGAGCACTGAAAGACCTGAGTCGAAACAAGGGCCCGGGAGTAGACAACATTCCATTAGAACTACTGACGGCCTTGGGAGAGCCAGTCCTGACAAAACTCTACCATCTGGTGAGCAAGATGTATGAGACAGGTGAAATACCCTCAGACTTCAAGAAGAATGTAATAATTCCAATCCCAAAGAAAGCAGGTGTTGACAGGTGTGAAAATTACCAAACTATCAGTTTAATAAGTCACGGCTGCAAAATACTAATGCGAATTCTTTACAGATGAATGGAAAAACTGGTAGAAGCCTACCTCGGGGAAGATCAGTTTGGATTCCTTAGAAATGTTGGAACACGTGAGGCAATACTGACCTTACGACTTATCTTGGAAGAAAGATTAAGGAAAGGCAAACCTACGTTTCTAGCATTTGTAGACTTAGAGAAAGCTTTTGACAATGTTGACTGGAATACAATCTTTCAAATTCTAAAGGTGGCAGGGGTAAAATACAGGGAGTGAAAGGCTATTTACAATTTGTACAGAAGCCAGATGGCAGTTATAAGAGTTTAGGGGCATGAAAGGGAAGCAGTGGTTGGGAAGGGAGTGAGACAGGGTTGTAGCCTCTCCCCGATGTTATTCAATCTGTATATTGAGCAAGCAGTAAAGGAAACAAAAGAAAAATTCGGAGTAGGTATTAAAATCCATGGTGAAGAAATAAAAACTTTGAGGTTTGCCAATGACATTGTAATTCTGTCAGAGACAGCAAAGGACTTGGAAGAGCAGTTGAACGGAATGGACAGTGTCCTGAAAGGAGGATATAAGATGAACATCAACAAAAGCAAAACGAGGATAATGGAATGTAGTCAAATTAAATCGGGTGATGCTGAGGGAATTAGATTAGGAAATGAGACACTTAAAGTAGTAAAGGAGTTTTGCTATTTGGGGAGCAAATTAACTGATGATGGTTGAAGTAGAGAGAATATAAAATGTAGACTGGCAACGGCAAGGAAAGCGTTTCTGAAGAAGAGAAATTTGTTAACATTGAGTATAGATTTAAGTGTCAGGAAGTCGTTTCTGAAAGTATTTGTGTGGAGTGTAGCCATGTATGGAAGTGAAACATGGATGATAAATAGTTTGGACAAGAAGAGAATAGAAGCCTTTGAAATGTGGTGCTACAGAAGAATGCTGAAGATTAGATGGGTAGATCACATAACTAATGAGGAGATATTGAATAGAATTGGGGAGAAGAGGAGTTTGTGGCACAACTTGACAAGAAGAAGGGACTGGTTGGTAGGACATGTTATGATGCATTAAGGGATCACAAATTTAGCATTGGAGGGTAGGATGGAGGGTAAAAATCGTAGAGGGAGACCAAGAGATGTATACACTAAGCAGATTCAGAAGGATGTAGGTTGCAGTAAGTACTGGGAGATGAAGAAGTTTGCACAGGATAGAGTAGCATGGAGAGCTGCATCAAACCAGTCTCAGGACTGAAGACCACAACAACAACAACAGCAACAACATAGAGTGAAAAGGTATTCAAGCTTTTCTTACGTGTCACCTTTTCAAAGAATCATAAGGACGTATGGCACTATTATCTGGTTAGATGAGTTAAAATAGGAACATATTTTTTAATGGTAATACATTGAAACCACATATTTGTAGGCATTAATGTCTACATATATTAATCAGCACAGGATATAAGAAATATGTTATACCGTAAGCGTAATGGTTTAGTAGCCAGGAGCTAGGTGGCGAAGTGGTGAGGGACTGGATTAGCTAATAAATACATAATACTTTAAAACACATATATTGCACATAAAATTACCCAGAGGAGAAATAGGATCTTAATGCCACCTTTAATTGATCACATGCACACAAAAGAAAGAGTGCATCAGAGCTCATGCCATCTCAACAAATGCGATCCAACCTTGTTTTTCTCTCTCACTGTCACTCAATAAGTAGGCACTCCTGGGCATCTCCTCGCCTCCATTATACGCTCTGGCCACAACTAAAGAGTTAACTGCTAATGATGTGAGGGGCAAAGAGGATATTCAGGCAAAGGTAAATCAAACAGTCCCACTATGGCTCAATAAGGTATACAGTTTCAGGGTATGACATAGGTAGATACTTACATAAGTCCCACTAAAAGCATCCATATTTGCATCTACTTGCAAGATTTACTAAACCACAAAAATATGCATATCCTTGGTAGTATGTGTTGTGCTTATATGACATGTGCTACATAATCCCACTTGTCTGATCTTCATGGACTGACATACATATTTTACCTTCTTTTCTTAAAAAAAGTGTGTTCCAATTTTGAACTATCTTTGTAATCAGGTAATAATAATAATAATGATAATAATAATTATTATTATTATAATCTGCTTTTCACCTGATTTGCAATTTAAATTCTGTTACCAACAGCCCAGTACAGCATGTACCTTTAGCTGTGTGGATGTTTCACATGAAGCTGCTCATATGATTTTAGGTAGGGTGGCACTTTCCTCATTAACTGACCCACAACTTCTTCACTTTCGAAGGCCAGACATACCAACAATTAAAGGGAACAGCCATGGGTACCAGGATGGCCCCCTCGTACGCCAACCTATTCATGGGTTGCTTAGAGGAAGCCTTCTTGGTTACCCAGGCTTGCCAACCCAAAGTTTGGTACAGATTTATTGATGACATCTTCATGATCTGGACTCTCAGTGAAGAAGAACTCCAGAATTTCCTCTCCAACCTCAACTCCTTTCGTTCCATCAGATTCACCTGGTCCTACTCCAAATTCCATGCCACTTTCCTTGACGTTGACCTCCACCTGTGCAATGGCCAACTTCACACATCCATCCACATCAAACCCACCAACAAGCAACAGTACCTCCATTATGACAGCTGCCACCCGTTCCACATCAAACGGTCCCTTCCCTACAGCCTAGGTCTTTGTGGCAAACGAATCTGCTCCAGTCCGGAATCCCTGAACCATTACACCAACAACCTGAAAACAGCTTTCGCATCCCGCAACTACCCTCCCAACCTGGTACAGAAGCAAATAACCAGAGTCACTTCCTCATCCCCTCAAACCCAGAACCTCCCACAGAAGAACCCCAAAAGTGCCCCACTTGTGACAGGATACTTTCCGGGACTGGATCAGACTCTGAATGTGGCTCTCCAGCAGAGATACGACTTCCTCAAATCCTGCCCTGAAATGAGATCCGTCCTTCATGAAATCCTCCCCACTCCACCAGGAGCGTCTTTCCGCCGTCCACCTAACCTTCGTAACCTCTTAGTTCCTCCCTATGAAATCCCCAAACCATGTTCCCTACCCTCTGGCTCCTACCCTTGTAACCGCCCCCGGTGTAAAACCTGTCCCATGCACCCTCCCACCACCACCTACTCCAGTCCTGTAACCCGGAAGGTATACACGATCAAAGGCAGAGCCACGTGTGAAAGCACCCAGGTATTTTCCAACTGACCTGCCTACACTGTGAAGCTTTCTATGTGGGAATGACCAGCAACAAACTGTCCATTCGCATGAATGGACACAGGCAGACAGTGTTTGTTGGTAATGAGGATCACCCTGTGGCTAAACATGCCTTGGTGCACGGCCAGCACATCTTGGCACAGTGTTACACCGTCCGGGTTATCTGGATACTTCCCACTAACACCAACCTGTCAGAACTCCAGAGATGGGAACTTGCCCTTCAGTATATCCTCTCTTCTCGTTACCCGCTAGGCCTCAACCTCCGCTAATTTCAAGTTGCCGCCGCTCATACCTCACCTGTCTTTCAACAACATCTTTGCCTCTGTACTTCCGCCTCGACTGACATCTCTGCCCAAACTCTTTGCCTTTACAAATGTCTGCTTGTGTCTGTGTATGTGTGGATGGATATGTGTGTGTGTGCGTGAGTGTATACCAGTCCTTTTTTCCCCCTAAGGTAAGTCTTTCCGCTCCTGGGATTGGAATGACTCCTTACCCTCTCCCTTAAAACCCACATCCTTTCGTCTTTCCCTCTCCTTCCCTCTTTCCTGATGAAGCAACCGTTGGTTGCGAAAGCTTGAATTTTGTGTGTATGTTTGTGTTTGTTTGTGTGTCTATCAACCTGCCAGTGCTTTCGTTTGGTAAGTCACATCATTTTTGTTTTTAGATATATTTTTCCCACGTGGGAGCACCAGTCCCCCTGTTCACCAGACTAAACCATTTTGATATGAGTATAGAAAATCCAGGAACACAAGACCCTTGACTGCCTCACATACCAAGAGGCCAAAAAGAAATACCATCAGCTACATTCTACATGTATGACAATGAAGTATGCTATTGCTACAGTGTTGTTATCTTCTTTAGTGACTGCCATCACCCAACCATGTCTTCTACATTCAGCCCTCTTGGCACTCAATTATACCTACTCCCCTGGTGATTGGGGGTCCTCCTCCTGCTGCCTCCTCCACACCTCCTTCGGGAGCACTGACACCCTGTCAGCTGGAGACATCAGCTCCCAACCACTAGCCAGGAAATCAAAACCCTCCTCTGGCACCCCTTTCCAGGAAGGGGTGCTCCAGAATGCTCTCTTCCCTGGACTCGGCTGACCTGCAACCAGATGCTAGCTGGTGGCTGAAGGAGCCACAGGTTACAGGTTTTAGGACTCCTGTGTCCCAGAATATGGGGGCAGACATACCCTCACAGAAGTCTGTCATCTAAAAACACAAAGAAATCCTCCAAAACGGAGATTCTGGTGGCTGTCATGCTGCCATACCAGAAATGTTCCCCCTTATAACCCCCCCCCCCTCCCCACACAACCTGATTTGTAACAAATGTATATTAATGGTGTATCTTCACAACCAGTGGCAGCAGGCAGCACTAAGACATGAACTGCCTCCTTCGTCCCTTCATGCCCTGACAGGATATTGCTAGCATGAGCTTCCAGTGGAAATGAAGTAGTTTCTTTCACCACTTGGCTGAGCTACAAAGTCTTTTGTGCATTTCCTCTGTTTTTTTGGATCGCCCTCCAGGAAACTTGTTTCTCAACAATGTGGACCACTATCCTCCATGGCTATTAAGACATATTAATAGTCACACTGACTATGAAAGAGCAATGGGTGGTGTTTGTACATACATCCTGGACTCTCTACAGCGAACATGTGTCACTCACTACAACTTTGGAGGGTGTAGCTGTTCATGTGAAGACAGATCAGGAATTTGCCATCTGTAATATGTACCTCCCACACTATGAAGTTTCCCAGAAAGTGTTATGTGGACTGTTTTTGTAGCTTCCCCCTCCCTTTCTACTACTGGCTGACTTCAATGCCCACACCCTTTGTGTGGTGGAACTATGACCACTGGCCACCGTAAAGATGTCAAAAACTTGCTTCAAGAACTTGATCTTTGCCTCTTGAATACAGGTGTTCCCAAACACTTCATAGTGGCACAAGGGTTTTATTCAGACATTGACTTTTCCATTTGTAGCCCAGGTCTTCTCCTGCCCATCCACTGGAACATTCATAATGACCTGTGCCATGGTGATCATTTTCTGATCATTCTGACCTTCCCCCAGTGTCACTTGCCTAGGTGTCCATCCAAATGGGCTCTCTCTAAATCTGATTGGGATACTTTCACCACTGCTGTCACCATTTACACCCTACCAGATGGAGTGATCAATGTGGTTGTCCAGTGCACAACTGCAGCCATTCTATCAACAGCTGACTTAATGATCTCCTCATCATTGGGATCCCCCCATCAGATGACAGACTCCTGAAATTTCCGTGGCATTTAGAGATTGCATATGGGTTCTTCAGTGCCTTTAAATTCTATGTGCCCATGTGTGCCACCAATAAAATGACTGAAACACAAATGCTGGGAGCAGTATGTTGCTATAGTTGGATCATGTACGCCTCCTTCGCAGCTTTGATGTGGATTTAACGTCTGCATTGACACCAGTACCCTGCGAGTGTACCTAGTATCTCTGAAAGTGCTGATGTCTACACTTATCCACATACTATTTCCAAACATTTTGCTTTTTATTATGCTTGATTCTCTGCATCTGAGAATTATTAACCTGCATTTCATGTCCTCAAATAGAGGGGAGAGTGACTTCCTTTACCATTTACTGAACATCCCCTGGAATCTTGTAGTGCTTCATTCAGTGAGTGAGAATTCCTCAGTGCCCTAGTACTTTGCCTCGACACAGCTCCATAGCCAGACCCCATCCACAACCAAATTCTCAAACACTTACCAGTGGATTGCCAACCTCACATTCTTGTCACTTTCATCTGTATCTGGAGTGAGGGTGAGTTCCCGTCTCATGGTGAGAAAGTGTGATCACCTCAGTACTGAAAATGATTAAACTCCCCCTTGAGATGGACAGCTATTGCTTGATTAGCCTTACTAATGTTCTCTGAAAGCTTCTTGAGTGGATGAGGAGCCAATGGCTATGTTGGTACCTTGAGCCAAAGGCTCTTTTCCTAAGGCCATTCTGCTGCTGAAAATTTGGTCTTCCTGGAACTGTTATTTGGTCAGTATTTTCCCAGCATCAACATCTTATTGCTGTCTTCTTTGATTTGCACAGGGCTTATGACACCATGTGATGTCACACATCCTTGTTACTCTCCATCATGGGGTCTCCAGGGCCAACTCCCAATTGTTTTAAGGAACACCTTGTCTTGCCATTATTTCTGGGTTCAAGTTGGTACTCCCACAATACTTCCAAAATACAAGAGAATGGGGTCCCACAGGGCTCTGTATGGAGTATGTCCCTTTTTCTGGTGGCTATCAATGGTCTAGCTGCAGCTATGGGGTGTACAGTGTCACCCTCCCAATACACTGATGACTTTTGCATCTACTATTGCTCCTCAACTGTGGGTTTTGCAGAATGCTGACTGCAGGATGTCATTTGAAAGACACAGTCCTGGTCTCTCATCCATGGCTTTCAGTTTTCAGCTGCCAAGACTTGTCATGCACTTATGTCACCATCATACTGTCCACACCCAACTAGAACTCTCTCTTGGTGACCAAATGTTCAATGTGGTGGAGTCTTACTCTTTGACATCTAGTTGACGTGGCTTCCCCATCTTCTCCAGTTTAAGCAAACATGCTGGTCACACCTTAATACTCTTTGCTGACTCAGTAACATCAGCTGCGGAACAAGATCACTGTACACTTTTGCAGCTCTACAAAACTTTGATCCTTTTGTGTCCTGATTATGGGAGCCTGGTGTATGGCTCAGCATTGCCTTCAGCATTGTAGATGCTGGACGTGATGCACTGTTGTGGTGTCCAACATGCATCAGCTGCCTTTCAGAACAGGCCTGTGAACAGTCTGCTCATGGAGGCTGGCATACCTCCCCTAAAGGTCAGACATCAACAACTGCTGCTTAACTATGGAATACCCATTTGATGCTTCCCTGAGCATCCAAAGCACTGTGTCTGTCTTCCTGATAGGGAGATCTGCTGCTCACAATGGAGACCAAGGTCTGGAGTCATGACTGCATTTTGCATACAGAGTCTCTGCTTTGAACTCCATCTTTCCCCACTGTCACCTCTTATCAGGGAGAAATTGCCTGCACCCACTACAATGTGTACCCCATCCTCAGATATGCTTCGATCTTTCCTTTGGACCAAAAGACTCAATAGTCACTATGGTTTTTTGCTGCCTGTTCCTGGATGTCCTTCATACATTTCCCAGCTCAGGTGTAGCATACACTGATGGCTCTGTGGTCAACAGACAGACCAGTTTTGCATACACACACGCGAGATGCAATGAACTACATTCCATGCCAAACAGAAGCAATGTATTCACTGCTGAATCAGTGGCCATTGCTTGAGCTTTCAGCCACCTTTGTTCTTTCTCTGGCAGGTCATACTTATTCTGCAGTTACTCCTTGAGTAGTCTTCAGGCTGTTGATGAGTGCTATGCTTGACACCCATTGGCTGTGACTACCCAGGATCTCCTGTATGACCTCCACCATGCTGGAAGGTCAGTCATCTTTGTATGGACCCCTGCTCATGTTGGGAGCCCAGGGAACGAACGTGCAGATTGATTGGCCAAGTTGGCTACCAGGATGCTGCCTTTGGAGGTGGGAGTACTGTAGCTGGACCTTGGGTTGACTTTAAGGCTACAGTTGTTGGAGGCTTGGAATGCAGACTGGTGTGACCTGGGTTCAACAAATATACTGTGAACCATAAAGGTGATCATGACCATGTGGCAGCCTTCCCTTCATGCTTCTTGCAGGGAATCTACTGTTCTCTGTTGTGTTCACATTTTCCACACTTAGCTCACCCATGGCCACATTTTCTAACGTGAGGATTCACCCCACTATTGTCATGTTGTCTGTCTCATAGTGGCCCACGTCCTACTGGCCTGTCCTAATTTGGCCACCTTATGGTGAAACCGTAAATTGTTGACCTCATACCCCTGGTGCTAGTGGATAATGCCAAAACAGCTGATTTGGTTTTATGTTTTATCCATGAAAGTGGTTTTTACTCATCTCTCTGACTTAGGGCACATTAGCCTCATCTGCTGCTTGAAGGATTGGAGGGGTACTCTGTAACCTGCTCTGACCCAAGTGGCCTATGGTTGATGGTCTGGCCTGGCTCCTGCCCTTTCCACCTCGTTAATTCTTTTTATTCTTTTACACCTGTGATGCTTGACAGACTCATCATCATTGTTCTCTCTCCTGAGATTTTGTCTTGTCCATGTAGCGAGTTTTCCTGTGGTAATGGAAGGTGTGTAAGCACCAGCTAAATGCAGAGGGCATGTCTCCAGTTGCATAACATATCCCGGGGGCCTGCAGCTACTTCATGGATAGGACAACTCTCCCACCTTTAACCTTTTACCCAATCTCACTTCACACTTCTACTTATCTCTTGGTTATCTTGATTCTCAGATATAATTGAGTCCATTGTGATTTGTCTTTTGTGTTCTTCTTCTCTGGGGACTATTCCAAGCTTGACACATTAAGGATTAAGGGACCGGTGACCTTGTAGTTTGGCCCCTTTAACACCATCAATCAGTCCATCCACCTATCCATCCACCCATCCATCCATGCATGTACATGGAATTGAACTAACTTGGACTAATCAGCCACTAACTTAGAAATAACTTGAAAATAATCTCATGGGTTCAGCCATTGTACAGTAAATAATATCGTAACAATGCAAATGTATAAATCAGTTGTTAAAACCTCTACAATAATTAACATATAATCAAAAATTATGGTTCACAAATGTTTTACAAAATACACAAATATGTTTAATATAAATGTAATTTCGGTGAGAGTGTCTTTTCTATCTGAATTTTAACAGAAGTTTTTTTGTGAACTGAATAAATTTGAATTATATTATAATTATGTATTTTAATTTCTAATATTTTACATGATCTTGCACAAAGGATAAATAATTCTGTATAGTTTGCAACATACCTGCCCTCATGTTGTCTGTCAAATAAAATGCCTGAGAAGAGATTAAGCACTAAGAGACAGTGGGCAATGCTTCACTCTATTTAGAATTGTGTCTTGCTATAGTCTTAACCCCAAGCCATACATGCCCAGCAGCTAAACTTGCTATAAAAGTAGTTGTGCCTTCGATCCTTCAGTCTAATTATCCAATAATTAGGACATAATGCAAATTTTTGAAGTAAAAAATTATAATAAAATAGAATAATGTTGATAAAAGGTTTCTATTCTTCTGAATAACTGATGTAGATGAAATTTCCAAGCAGATTAAAACTCTATGCTGGACTGAGACCCGAACTCAGGACCTTTGCTGTTCCCAGGCTAGTGCCCTACCGACTGAGTCATCTCCTATCTTTTTAAAATAGTAAACTACCATTTGACTGTGTATTACTATATTTATCTTCTGAACTATCTGGATTTCAGCTGTATGCCATTATGAAGTACAATGCTGAATGTTGTTAGACAATTATTAAGTCATATCTATTAAGGCATTCCAGAGCAGGTAAACTAGGCTAACACACGTCTTTGAGATTCAGCTGTCAAAACAGTTACATCTTAAAAGCATATGTTAGCCTCATTTATGTGCTTTGGACTGCCTTAACAGATAAGACTTATAATGGTCTAACAACTTCTAGCATTGTACTTGATAATGGCATAAAAGCTAAAATCCAGATAGTGCAGAAGATAAATATAGTAATACACAGTGAAATGGTGGTTCACTCTTTTAACAAGCATTGCATGGTTGTGACTCAACAGCATCAAAAAATTTTCATCTCCTGCCTGAGGTAATTGAATGAACTTATCATTTATTCAGTCAGCCAAAGACATGAAATCATTAAAATGGTGGAGTAAATAATTCATTTAAATATGAAAATAAAATAATAGTAACTTTCAAATGCAGTAAAGTTTACTTGAATGTATAATTAGAATTGTATCAGATTCCCAACCTGGCACTGGCATGCATGAAACAGAGTCACATTCTGTTACACTAAACACAAAGGTATTCACCAGCTCATAAGTACTTAAAGTCCACAGTTTCAGACAGTTCTCAGTATTTACGACCCGCATCACTTGAAATGAATAGTAAAATAGTCGCACAGCTGCTTGTCGCTCAACATCATCACTTTTACAAGTGTCTCTGAGACATTACCTCAAGACCTACTGATACAGACTAATCATTAAATGTGGACTGACCAGGCTTTTTTAAGCTCTCTCAGTCCCCCACCCCCACCCCCCACCCCAAGAAATTCAGAATGTACTTAAAATATAGAAAATTGACCACTATTCAAATTATACATAAACTACAAATATGACATACATATTAAATGAAGGTCTTTCTCTGCATGTCCTGCTCAGGTTATATACATTAACCTATATCTAGAAGTTTAAGTGTAATGAATTAAAATATTATCTTGAACAGAATGTTTTATTTTGCCTTTGAGTATATATAAGAAAATAATTTGGGATGGGTGTACTACATATTTAAATAAATGCCAATAACAACAAAAAGTGTCCTAACGGAGCAATTACAAAATAAATGAACTACTTAGTTAAGTGAGTGACAAAGATACTAAGTAATCAAACAAATAATTAACACTAAGTATATGAAACAGTAATAAAATAATTACACACTGTGCAATATTTAAAGTTTGTAGTTGGTTTATTCTTCATTCCCATAAGAAATGTGGGTCTTGAGCAGACTAAATTGCTTTACTTTTCGTCTATCTCAAAAGACTAGTTTTAAATTTATTTACTGGTGTGGCATAGCCATTTTCAGGTAATTTGTTGAAGTAGACATGATCTAGTTATCTGTAATTTTTATGAGTCTTTCCAAAGCATAGCCTATGGCACATTAATTGTATGTTAACTTCTTGTGGTATGGTTATGAACTATCCACCTGAGGTCAAATTTACTTAGATTATCTTTAACAAAGACAAGGCAGTTGTAAATGTATAGGCAAGGCACTGTCATTATATTCCGTTTCTTAAAATAATCTCGACATCATTCATATGGGCTACATCCTGCAATGCTCCTTATAACTTTCTTTTGCCACTTAAACACTAATTTTGAGCCTACAGAACTGACCCTACAGAACTGCCTCATAGCAGTATCCCATAACTCTAGTGGTAATGAAAGAATGCAAAACATGGATATAACAGAAATTCTTGACTATCACTGCTCCTTATCTTGTACAGCAGGTAGATGACATGCTAATCTGCCACATATTTTCCCTGTGTATCCCAGTTGAGCTTTTGATCTATGTGACATCCTAATAATTTTACTGTTTTGTTATCATGACTGGGAGCATTCAGACTGAATACAAATGTCTTTGGTTTTGCTATCACTGTTCTGCAATACATTTGCCTCAAATCAGGCAGTACAGCTCTCCAATGCCACTGCCACTGCCATGCTGTGATGCACATTTTCAAAGTTGGTACCACATGTGTTGAATGTTGTAGCACTACATCACATGGTACAACTGTGTGTAAATCATGTATGTGAATTATGAAAAGGAAAGGTCCAAGAACAGATCCTTGAGGTACACACTTTACAACTGGAAGACATTCTGACATTTGATTTTTACCTTAACTAACTGTTTTCTATTGTACAGGTAAGACTGCATTAGACATAGAGCATTCTCTCTCATTCTGTAGTTGGTAGAGTTTTTTTATGAGAATATTGTGGGAGACCATTTCAAAAGCTTTCCTGAGGTCCAACAGTGTTGCTCAGATAAAATCTTTATTTTCAAAACAATTGTATATTTTTGCTACCATGATCTCAACTACTCTGACTGTAGAAAGTTTGAACATGAAACCATACTGTGAGGAGGTAAGTATAACATTATGTTCAAAATATTGACTCATCTGTTTATCCATGCACTATTGTATTACTTTTGATATTATGGGTATAGGTGATATTGGTCAGTAGCCATCTGGAGATACTATATCTCCTTTTTTATGTACTAGTTTAACTACAGATACTTTTAAACATTCCAGATGAATGCCTTCATTTACAATTTTATTGATTATTTTGCTAATCCAGTATTCATTTATTGTAATCACAGTGCAGTTTAAGTTTTCCAGCCAGCACTGAAATTCATTAAGTTTATTCTTAAAAGACTGCACATTAATTAATTTGAGAGGCCATAATAATCCTCTGCTCTAGAATTACTGAGCTTAGCTATTGATTCATTGACCATCTTCTCAGTTACGTGAGTCCAGGAATAGCTGCCTGTGTGCTACTGTTCATTTCTGGAAGCAGTGCCCCTGGTTTTTCACATCCTCCATGATGCTGTTGTCTGACAGAACTGAAAAAAATATACATTTAGAATATCAGGTGGAATTGGTATCTGGTATACTTTATCACCACAGTTTATTTCTTTTTAATAATATCCCCTGCAGCTTTGCATTTATTCAGCTGAGTTCAGTATATATCTGTCATTTGCTTCGCTCTTTGCTTCCCTGATTTCAGACCTTTAAATCTTTTTCACTTTCACATGCATTTCTTTGTCAGCATTATTATGCTTAGACCTATCATGATAGAGTAGCATTTTGATTCTTCTTCTACTTAGCTATGGGGTGTACCACTGTTTTAGATTCTGCAGTTTGGTGTAGCAATTCTGCTTCAGTATTTTCTTGTAGCATTTAGGATGACATGCTTCAAAATGTTCAGTTAACAGTTATAAAAATTTATAAGTAGATTCATCTGCAACTGTAGTGATTATTTTATATCACTGTATTAAATTCAGTTTACTTAACAACTTGTTAGCTTTGATTCATTGATTGGTCTTATAATTTTTCTGTGTTCAGTGGAAGTTTCAGTTATTTTGCTAGTAAGAGTTTGTCTGAGCCCTAGTCCCTCATGACCAGTATCCATAGTTCTGTTGTGCCAAATTCTGTTTTGTTTAGATGAAAATTACATATTATGTTATCTAGACATGCTTCCTGCCTTGTGGGCTTGACATTTATGCAACGGAAGTTAACGGATCTTAATGTATTTGGCAAATATCAATATTTATATTCTTAAACATGTCTATATTGATATCTACTAGTATTCTGTAATGTTCGTATTTGAGTAGCAAGAGTATCAGTTTCTCCAGAAACTCCACAAACAGATCTTCCCTGTATTTTGGGGGGCAGTATACTGAAGTTACTATAGTTTCCTGTTTCAGGAACATTATGCTGCAGCTTCAAATTTTGCTTCTGTGCACAGTCCACTTGCATTTAGAACTTCGTAGATTAAGTTTATGCTATTTTAACATATACAGATACACCACCGTGCTTAACAATTGTTCTACAGTAGCTGGTTGCTAGTCCATATCCAAATGGCACACTTAATTTTAGTTCTTCATTGCTAAACCAGTGCTCATGTGTTGAAATCACAGTGCAGTTTCAGTTTTCCATCCAGTACTGAAGTTCATTACGTTTATCATTTATTCTTAAGAGACTGCACATTTTCTAGAATGGGTCGTACGAGTGATTTGTGAACAATTTCCCTTGTAGACTGATTGAACTTCCCCTACATTTTGCCAATAAACAAAAGTCTACCACTTACTTTACCCACATGTAAGCCTATGTGATCATTTCATTTCATATCCTTACAAAGTGTAACATCCAGAGATTTGTACACATTGGCCAACTCCAGCAGAGAGTCATTGATTTTATAGTCATAGAATACTGTGGTGCTGAGTCAAATGGTTTACAGAAATCAAGAAATACTGCATCTATCTGACTACCTTGGTCCAAATTTTTAGTATGTCACTTGAAAAAAGTGTGGGGTGGGTTTCACATGATCAGTGTTTTCACAATCCATGCTGGTTGGCATGGAGGAGGTCATTCTGTTCAAGATACCCCATTATGTTGGAGCTCAGACTATGTTACATGGTTAAGTCATCAGAATATAAGCAATGCTATGCTGTTTTCATTTGCTGTGTGATGGGGACTACAATGACCTGACACATTTATGTAATTGAAAGAATATAAAACGCACAATAACTCAATAAACAAAATATGAATAGATATGTGGCATTCAGTGGAACCATTAAAATTTTGACTCCAGTTATCTAGTGTGCTGTATCATTTAACATTTTGGCACATTGTTTCACTGCAGTTTGACACCCTTACACTGCACAATACAGATGCAGTTTGACTCTCTTACACTGCACAATTGTGATGTTCTGGCATCAATATTCAGTATTGTTCATTCTTCTGATGCCTTTTCCTACTTTCATGGTGCCAGCAACCCCATAGTACACCCCTATATGCGACAATTTGCAGCCATCATCAGGACTGAAGAATTAAAGCTGTTGAAATACGAAAGTGGTACTGTCCCCAAAAATCAAATGCAATAGCAGATCCCCTTGGATCAGGCCCTGAACACCTTCTCATCAGAATTGATACATTTACAAGACAAAATAGGAATGCAAAAAAGCTTTGGCACAATACACTTTCTTCAACCAAAATTTATTATAACATTCCTTTCATGTTTCCACAAGAAAATATGGCTTTTGTGTTACTAAGATCTGTTAGAGACAGCAAGCAACTAATATTCCTACTATCAATACTAAATCTGCCAAAATCAAAACTTTCCAATTAAATTACTCTGTTCAGAATTCTCCCAACTGAAGTTTCTTATATCAGCATGTAGGTTGCACGATACAAATCTTAACATACTCCCATCCATACAATTTGTTTTCAAACCCAAATAATTTCCCCTTATGAATTTTACATACTACAGTTATTCCAGCAATAACATCACATATAAACATATTAAAACCCCTCCAAAATAATACTTATAATAAATTAAAGCTACCCCAATGAAACTGATCTTCCAACTTTTAGCTCATGCTCTGCACAGAATTAAACCTTACTTTTGCACACGAAAATTATGCTGATTATTCTCCCTACCTCCATGCACCAAAATTATGTGCCGCCTTATGAGGTATTTGAATTTATAATTGATAATGATGGCAATGTGTTAAGTAAAGAAAGAATAAAGAAGGATAATATTAGGCCTAAGGATGAGTTAGTGTTTAATGAGAGTGGTAATGAGGAAGAGGACCATGCTATATGTCATTTGACTGTATCTGATACTTGTTTTGGTAAGCAGGATGCTAGTTTTTCCAGGGAATGGATTAATGAGGAATTGTTGTATGTAGAAGATCATATGGTAAGTAAAAAGAAAGCGTGGCACCCTGTAATAAGAGAAAGTGTACAAGGTATACACGTTAAGTGTTGACACGACAGTGGTAGTGATTTGAATGGCATTTCACAGTCATTTTTTGAATCTATTAACAACACATAGGGTATAGTAGTGATGCATGTTTCTGGTGTAAAAATTATTGGTGCTACTGGTAAGCTATTGAAGGAACAAAAGGTACTATTAACTGTGGAACTGACAGGACAGATTGTTGAAGCACAATTTCTTCATGATTCAAAATCTCAGCATTGATGTAATATTTGGGACTAGTTTCTTGTGCAAATAGCAAGTAGGGGTTCAACACTCTGTGTTGGATTCATTATGTGGTGATAATGCTTACCCCAGCTGTCTGTCTCATTTTTTGTGTTTCCTGGGACTGTCAAACTCTTCTCTTAGCATATCTGTAGTTTATAAGTGAATCAGAGACATTCTGTCTTCGACTTTCATGTGATTTTTTACAGCAAGATACTTTAGTATAGAAATATTTGAAACAAGGTTTCTCCAGTGTTATCTGTGTATATTGTGTTGTGTTAGTGATAAGTAATGGAATCGTAAGAGGATGGAAGAAAAGGTAGCATAACAGCAAAATCACCTTCTTTCCCGAACTTTTCGAGAGATTTTAGGCAGCAATAACTGATACTGTCTTTCACAAATATACATGTTCCTCCATGTGTAGATATTTTTCTACAGAAATGAGATGTCATAACATAACCCTGTATACTTGTGACTGCTAACATCTCATCAGTTAGCCAATGTTCACTAAAACACATAACAGATGCTTCTTTTAATTGATCTGACAGTAATACTTCCAGCTCATTAATTTTGTTTCACAATGACTACACATTTTGATGGACAATTATAAACTTGGCTTTCTGCTTGGCATATCTGATTCATCACTTAACTTTATTTGTTCCTGCCTTCCTTTTGTTTTAATCTCAAGAAAACTTCTGGAGTGAACTATGGAGATGCTGTCTTCATCTGTGGCCAGTAAAAATCCTCACTTCTTCATGGTGGTTGCCTTGCTATAGCAGGTTGTGTCCTTGTGGATATTTTTACTGTTGTATCTGACGATGTAGTTGCTTCTGTAGCTGAATGTGTTGTCACTCTTGATGTGTCTTTGCTCTCTGGCCCTGACTGTTCTTATAACTTCTTTCTCAACACTTCCCACTATAGTCGATTCTTTTTGTTCTAGTACTGCTGTAGCAGGATTTAATTGTAGGGAAGATATTCTGCACATCTCCTTTATAGTTGGCAGTGAAATTTTGTCACATTTATGACTGTCATAAAAAGCACTTTTCACTGAGGCTTTGATTTTCTGGCTGAGTTGTGATTTGCCCCATTTATTTAGATGCATTTCATGTGTTGTGAAATGTTTTATTTCTAAATCATCATCAGGGAGAAAAAAATCATTTGAAGTGGTCTTGCAGATCTTTCTATTAACAATAATAATAATAATAGTAATTTTATTGTCATTTGGCCATTACAGCAATAGACAATATCAGGCAAATAATACAATATAACTGTTAATTAAAAAAAAGAGACCAAGAGGCATGTCATTAATATTACAAAATTATATTACATTTGAAATAATCATTTATGTCATAGAATGGGTGAGCAACTAGCCATTTGTACAGTTTTTGTTTGAATGCTTGTCCAGGTAGTTCTTGTACATGTTGTGGAAGCTTATTAAATAATTTGTGCCCCATCAGTCCATAGCTGTTAAGTGACTTTGACAGTCTGTGGCGAGGAGTATAAATGCATCTGCTCCTTCTTGTGTTGTAGAAATGTATATTTTCTCTATGTTTTGCTTCCGATAACTTCTTTTTTGTGTTGAGTAAAACATAGTAAATATATATATCTAAAAAGAAAGATGATGAGACTTACCAAACAAAAGCGCTGGCAGGTCGATAGACACACAAACAAACACAAATATACACACAAAATTCAAGCTTTCGCAACAAACTGTTGCCTCATCAGGAAAGAGGGAAGGAGAGGGAAAGACGAAAGGATGTGGGTTTTAAGGGAGAGGGCCATTCCAATCCCGGGATTGGAATGACCCCTACCCTCTCCCTTAAAACCCACATCCTTTCGTCTTTCCCTCTCCTTCCCTCTTTCCTGATGAGGCAACAGTTTGTTGCGAAAGCTTGAATTTTGTGTGTATATTTGTGTTTGTTTGTGTGTCTATCGACCTGCCAGCGCTTTTGTTTGGTAAGTCTCATCATCTTTCTTTTTAGATATATTTTTTCCACGTGGAATGTTTCCCTCTGTTATATTCATAGTAAATATATAGGTTTATTAGTCAGGATTTTTTGTTCACAGAAAAAAATGGTTTGCAGTGTGCTTTATATGGAGAACCAGATTTGTAATTGTGCAGTATACCATGGGTTTTGTTTGTTTATATACTTGCCTTTGGAGCCTTTGTCAATTATTTTGCATTTCTTTATCAGAATGCACTCATTGAATTGTGTCAAAAATGCTTTGAAAAACCTTTCAAGTATTAGTTTTGCTGACAGATCTTTACATAGACTATAATTTGTGTCACCAGACCATTGGCCAAACCAGTCTCTTTTAGTAAGGGACTTACAAAACCTGTCAGTTTTATCCTTTGTGACCGGTCTAGTGATTACCATTTTTAGGACAGACTTATCAATGTTACTCTTATCAGCACAGAACCTACTTGTGTAATTTAATGATACAGAATCATGATCTGACAATGGAAATACTGTCACATCACATGATTCTTCTGTAATATTGAAACTGACAAAGATAAAGTGCAGATTGTACTGTCTTATTCGATTTATGAGCTCAGAGACACTATGTTTGGCTGTTGTTACATCAAAATCTGCATTCAAATCTCCACCTATTACAATGTCATAATGTAACCATTTTGTCTTCTAAATACATCTAACAGCATGTCCAGTTTTTCTAAAAGAACACTAATGTTACCCTTAAGTGATCTGTATAAGGCTATTATCATTAACTTAAAATTATCACTAACTATACCAGTGGCTTCAAAATTCTGTTCATCACACAAATAGTCTAGATCCAACCTATTGATGGAGTGGCTGAGTGACTGGTTAGTATACAATGCCACATCACCCCTTTTATGCACTTTTCTACAGTAGCTGTTGGCTGTTCTATAGTTATCAAATATGATAGCTCTAAGTTCACTCTCTGTTGCCCAGTGTTCATTCAGACAAAAAATATCAAATTTGTTCTCTAGTTCAAAATTATTTACAATAAATTCTTTGTGTTTTACTCCCTGAATGATCAGATAGCAAATTTTAAGATCAGAATTGTTATTGTCTTTAGAATGGACAGTTTAGTTAGGAGCTATATCTTTTACACTACCTATTTTATGGGCTTCTTCATCTTGCTGTGTTCCACTAAAAAATCTTGTAGATGGAGAGGAGACACTGTTTTCTACTTACCCACAGCACTTCATACTGCTTCTTCTGCTGTAGTTCTCTTCCTTCCTTTTGGCGGGGATTTAGTTATTGTTGCTGGTGTAACTTCTGCTGCGGTTTGTGGAGGTGCTTCTGTAGCTGATACATTTTCTATTACTGCTTCTGGTGATGCCAATGGTAACAATGATGGTTCCCATTCTGATGCTGATGTAGGCCTAATTTCTTCTAGAGATGTAGCCAGAGATGTTTCTTCCTCACGTGCTGTTGGTGCATTCTCCATTTCTTTTGTCATTGGCAGTGAATCTATTGCAGGTAGTGCAAGTTTTTTGTGCATGTATAACCCACAGCATTTATTGCTTGGAGAATTTCTTTGGCCACCACATTCTTGCCTAGGTGATTTTTATGCAGTCTATGTCTTGTAAAATGCTCTCTGGCAGATCTGGTTGCCTCATTGATGCTTTTGGGCGCAAAACTGTTGCAGACCTTTCTGAGTTTTTGGTTTGTTGCAATGATTTCACTATTTACACATGAGTTTTCAATTAAGTCAAGTTGGTGAGGATGTTACAACAAATACTTTCACTTGTGACATTTTTCCTAGTGATTCTTTCAGTGCTTTTACAGCAAGGTTACTCTCCTTTTTATACACATCATTATCTCCTCCGATTAAGAGACAGTTCACATCACCTTTTACTGCAGTTTCACAGTTTTTCAGCACTTCTCGTAAAGGAGCTCCAGGTTTTGTAATTCTAGAGACTTTATAGTCTGACTGGATATCGGACATGATTGTAGCTAGTCCCTTACCATCACTCCTTGATAGAATGTAAAGTCCTTCTTTTCCTTCACTGTTTGTTTTTCTGTCTTCCATTCCTTGTTGTCATGTATTGTGTTAATACCATGTTTATGTTTAACAGGATATAACGGTAACGAGTTGCCACAGGCACTTTTTTGGTCGATAGATATGTATAAGCAGTTTCCTGCAGCACTGAGATTTTTTTCGCGGCTTTTGACTGTCCGAATTTAACATCTCAGATCTGCTCATTAGTGGAACATGATATACGCTTGTAGTTCTTCCCTCTCACTTAATTCGACTCTTGAATTACACATTTCTAAAGCAGCTTCAGGACCATTGCACTCAGTTCCACAATCAGACAAATTTTTACTAAGATTTGCTTCCATGAAGCAACATGAATGATACCATTTATGTGTTGCTACACATGTTCTGACACCTTTTATCACTTTTTTTTCACATGGTAGACAATTTACTGATGGTAGTTTACTGATACTTACTGAGTGATTTACCAGTAGATCCATATCTGCTGCCATCTTGAATTGCATTCTTTAACTCCTGTTTGCTTTTTGAATCTCTTTATTTACACAAGAAGATTCTGTAAGGTCATGCCTGTGTTGTACACCAATCACAATCACTTTTTGATCACCTAATGCACTTGTATTTCTTTATTTCTGAATTTCCCTTAACGTTTTTGTACTTTCTTCTTTCATAGATCAGCTGAAAGTGTTTCTTCTGTTACCCATGGTTTCTTTGCAGTTACCTTCTTTGCACCTATGATTTTCTTTACAACTTCAGTTATTGCCCTTTTTATAGGTGTCAATTCCTCTTCAACTGTACTGCCAATTCAACTATTCCTTATTGCTGTATCTATAGCCTTAGAGAACTTCAAGTGTATCTCATCATTCCTTAGTACTTCTGTATCCCACTTCTTTGTGTATTGATTCTTCTGAGTAATTTCTTAAATGTCAGTCTACTTTTCATCACTACGAAATTATGATCTGAGTCTATGTATGCTCCTGGGTATGCCTTACAATCCTGTATCTAATTTCAGAATCTGTGTCTGACCATGATGTAATCTAACTGAAATCTTCCCATGTCGTGCAGCATTTTCCAAGTATACCTCCTCCTCTTGTGATTCCTGAACAGAGTATTTTCTATTGATAGTTGAAATTTATGATAAGATTCAATTATAGTCTTTCTCCTCTCTCATTCCTTGTCCCAAGCCCATATTCTCCAGTAACCATTTCTTCTACTGCTTCCTCTACAACTGCACTTCAGTCCCCCATGACTATTAGATTTTCATCTCCCTTTATGTACTGTATTACACTTTCAATATCCTCATATACTTTCTATTTCTCTTCATCTTCAGCTTCTGTCATCAGCATGTATATCTGAACTATCGTTGTTGGTGTTGGTTTGCTGTCGATTCTGATAAGAACAACCCTATCGCTGAACTGTTCAAAGTAACACACTCTCTGCCCTATCTTCCTATTCATAACAAATCCTAATCCTGTTATACCATTTTCTGATGCTGTTGATATTATACTATTCTCATGTGACTAGAAATCCTTGTCCCCTTTCCATTTCACTTCACTGACTCCTACTAATCTAGATTGAGCCTTTGCATTTCCCTTTTCAGATTTTATAGCTTCCTTAACACATTTAAGCTTCTTACATTCCATGTCCTGACTCATAGAACATTATCTTTTTGTTGGTTATTCACTCTTTTTCTTGTGGTCACGTCCTCCTTGGCAGTCCCCTCCCAGAGATCTGAATCAGGGACTATTCCGGAATATTTTGCCAATGGAGGGATCATCACGACACTTTTTCAATTACAGGTCACATGTCCTGTGGATAAATATTACATGTCTATGATGCAGTGGTTTCCTTTGCCTTCTGCATCCTCATGCCATTGATCATTGCTGATTCTTCTGCCTTTAGGAGCAGTATCCCACCCCAAGGACAAAAGAGTGCCTTGAACCTCTGTCCACTCCTCCACCCTTTTTGACAAGGCCATTGGCAGAATGAAGGGGACTTCTTATGCCTGATGTCTTCGGCCACCATTGCTGATTGTTAATCAAAATTTAAGCAGTGGTGGGATTTGAACCCACGACCAAGGACATAAGACAGTACCCCTAGACCACGGGTGTGGGGTCATTATCCTGCACATTACAGTAGTGTCTTCTTATTCTTCCTGGTACATAGAGCATATGTGCTCTGATTCCAACAGCCTGCTAGATAAGCTGCAACACATAAGAATGGTGTTTCAACAGAATTTGTTCTGGTAAATGCATTCTGATCAAAGCAAGTTCAATGTAGGGTCATAAATGAAGTTACAGAGGCACCCACTAACCAAATTTTTCAAGAATAGAAAGAATCATCAAGAAACATGAGTACATGGCTACCCTCCCATGGATGACGTATCTGCAGTGTTGAGAACTCCCTTTCCCAGTATGCTGAAGGCCTCATGAATGCCTTCACAGACAGGTGTGTTATTTTGTGGAGCATAACATTCTACTTGGTAAATTAAAATGTGACAGCATTAACAGCATCTCCCTAGTGTGAGTGGAGTCTTATTTTCAAAAGGAACCTAAAATGTGGATTCTCGCTATGTTTAGTATCTGTATTTCTTGTGTACATGGTTGATGTTCATGTAATTTGTATTGCCAAAGAATTTCAGTTATTTTTTGTTACTGAGATGGATAGTGAATGACAAAGACCTTATTAAGATATGTGGGGTGAGTACAATAAAACTTGACCTGACATGCCTGTGCATCTCCTGTCCCAAGTACTTTACTTTATCACTGCATCTGAGTGAGAGGAGCAGACATGTTAAGTCAGCTGCTGAAAATAGTGCTCATGATAAAAGTATTGTCAAGTATTATGTAAAGCACAATTCATGGAAAATATGTGCAGAACTGTTTCTGATAGAGCTTAAGGCTGGGAGTGTTTTTGGTAAAACCTCCAAGAAAGTATGAAATGTAAAACTTAGTGGTAAAATGGTGCTAAATGGGCTCTGTAGCAAATAAAAAACTGTAACTACCTGAAAAGAATTCAAACACCACAAAACATCACTTAAATGAAGGAAAGTATGGAAAAAAGTCTGATAAAATTTCGATGCAGCTTATCTGTGCAAGTGGGAATTAAGAGAGCATGTTGAAACATTACCAGAAAGACTAGTGTCTGTATCCATACAAATTTAGTGTTGTACATGAGTGAAAACATCCAGAAAAACTTTCATATGTTGAGTTCTGCTGGTGGTTTATGAGTGACATGGAAACATGACTTTTGGATCCTCAGCTTTTCATTTTCTTTTGTAAGGTGTGGCCCAGCCTGCCAGCTCATGTGAACTCAGAGAATACGTGCCATTATGCATCATACAATCCTCATCAGTACTTTGAAGAGCCACTGCATAATCTCAGTATTGATATTTGGTGATTTCTATCTGGTATCCACATCATAACAAGATTCTTTCCTCAACCTGTTAAAGCTAACCAGTATGTCCAAAGCCTGTTCAGTCCATATTGTATCATCTCACAGCACATGACTGACAGTGTGGATATTTTCAGCAAGGTGGAGCAACAGGGAGCATAATGCAACAACAGCACACATCATCCTGATGACCTTGTCATGAGTCCATGAGGTGTTTCGTAAAGAGAGAACAATCAATACTAAAAATAAGAATAATCTTCCCAAGGATTTAAAGTCACTTACTCTTGAACAAAAAGGTGTGCATTATTCAGGAACACACATTTTCAATAAATTGCCAGCAGCCATAAAAAGCTTAACAACCAATGAAATTCATTTTAAGAGAAACCTAAAGGATTTATTGGTGGTCAATTCCTTCTACTCCATTGATGAATTTCTCAGTAGAACCAACTGATTTATGTGGGCATTAATGTTTGTAAAATGATTCTTTCATGTACTGTTCATTAATAAATTGATGATCATTCCACTTGGGACCTGTGGAATGGTACATTAGCTTATTTGTTTGATTTTTAAATATTTGTCATGTATTATTGTTTTTGTAACATCACAGGTTCAAATGGGAACGTGCAAATTGCGACGCGACACGAGCCTGCGCCAGGTCGCAGTTTCTCGTGCGCGGGAAATTTGAGGCGGGGAGCGGAAAAGTAGCCCAGCCATATACTCACATCGGAACGGCGCATATGAGCAGTGGTAGTATTGCCCATACGATAAATTTTGCCTCATTGTGTACTAAATTTTATTGCCTTTGGGTATTGTTTTGTTTTTCGCCATTTAAACGCTCCAGCTTTCTTCGTTAGTACATTATACTTTTCTGTTATTTATATCTGTATAGTTTTGTTTTGTTTTTCTTCTGTCAAGAAAAATGCATACTTCAGTAACTGTTGAGCCATTTGCCGCTGGAATTGTATCATATGCATCCGCGATGTTTTCAGATCGCAAGAAGGGACAGAGAGTAGTGAATAAGGAAGCAAGGAATATTATAAAATCATGTGATTAAGAAGCAAGGCATGAAAGTAAAACAAGGTTATCTTCTCACTGCCTAGTATGCTGGCGTATCCGTATGATCTGTTACAAAAATTTAGAAAGGGATAATCTCCACAGGTGTGATCCCTTTCTGCTCCTGGTAAAAAAACGTCCAAGATCTGAAGTATAGAAGTCTCACTGTGATCACTCTGATATGTATGTAATAATGTAATACAGCACACTGTACTACATGCATGTGAACTACATATTTCCACTGCAAGCTAGAAACAGTCGAAAAGCAGTCACAAATAACAATGTTTTAATTGGTTCGCCGTGATGAGAAAAAGCATTTCAATTGTTGCATGGGCATTATCAGCATTAATAAACTAATTATACAACAACAGGCTACTCAAATGAAGAAAATGGTCGGTATTATTACGAAAGTAAGAATATCCTAAAAGAGTTTTATGATGAGATATATTTAATTTGTTGAAATGTACTGCTAACAAAAGCAGATCTACTTTCATGACAATGTTTTTCGAACTCCAACTCGCAGCATAGTGCACACATGGCTAGCTTGTGCATTCCTGTCATGCGCATTATCCTCTGCTACTGACAATACATTGACCACTGTGTTGTGCGACAGCTCAATTGTTTATTTTTCTCAATAACAACTATTTTATTCGCGATCACACATTGTCAGTTTGGCAAGCCATGGGTGAGTAACCAGTATCTGGCATGTGCCTATCATTCTGCCTGAAGGAACGCTCGTCATTATTTTAATACTGCTCCATTCAAGAGAAGGAATAAAATCCTTTGGTAAGTTTCCATTCCAGTCGCTCAGTGTTACGGGGATTCCACCAAAATTCCAACAGAATTGGCAATCTATTTTTGTGTGAGTTGTTAACCTTTTCTCATTCGTAGAAGCATCACCGTTTTTGAGTAACGGCCACATTTCTCTTGGTGACTGGTTTAATTGTACTTCCTTCGTCACAGTGTAATTTGCCAAACTCATCTCACAGCAGCCATTGAGACAATTCCGAAATGGAGTGCCTCATTAAACAAGTAATTGGCAATCACAGAGCTCAATAGCTTATGAAAAACCTCATAGTGTCGGTTTGCAGTTACATAAAAGAAGAAATTCAATGTTTATTTTCATACTACGAAGCTCTTGTTTTGCCAGCTGTCGATAACTCTTAAAAATTACAGTCACTGGAGTGAAATAAATAAAAAGGGAAGTATAAATACTGGTATAACGCCATAGATAAGAAAGTTCCGTGTCCAGAATGAGATTGTCACTCTGCAGCGGAGTGTGCGCTGATATGAAACTTCCTGGCAGATTAAAACTGTGTGCCCGACCGAGACTTGAACTCGGGACCTTTGCCTTTCGCGGGCAAGTGCTCTACCATCTGAGCTACCGAAGCACAACTCACGCCCGATTTGGAAGGTAGGAGATGAGATACTGGCAGAAGTTAATCTGTGAGGACCGGGTGTGAGTCGTGCTTTGGTAGCTCAGATGGTAGAGCACTTGCCCGCAAAAGGCAAAGGTCCCGAGTTCGAGTCTCGGTCGGGCACACAGTTTTAATCTGCCAGGAAGTTTCAAAGTTCCATGTGTTTAAGAATTGGCAAAACACTCTCCTCCTTGTGTGCTATCATTCGCCAAACTTTCGTTTCGATGTGTCGAGCGGTTTAGGAGATATGAGATATGTTGCGAGTATTTCATTCTCGCGGGCGTGAATCGGAAGTGAGCACGCTACGTGGAATCCATTTTCTCGAGATCGGAGGCAGATAGAGCCCTCCTCCCAAGTCTAAACAAAAATTCAGCATGTTGGCTAAATTTCATATGCAGCAACATATGGTGTAATACACACCAAACGCGAAATCATAGCGACCCCTAATTTTCGTTGCAAACTTTTTGAGTTTTGCCAAGTGTCTTACTAAAATGTGTACATCACAATAAGAATGGTCATTAGCGAGGTGATGGGCACTTTGCCACAAAGCTGACATATAAGGCTACAAGTAAGGCAAAAATCATATGTTTTCAGTGAACAGTTTCTGTAAAATCATTTGAGAAAGATAACAGGTTGCGCGCGCTTCGGTTCTGTCAGCGCAGAGCATCGCCAGTCAGCGCGTGTGAAGTATGGTGTACGCGTTGCAATATGCGCTGCACCCGCGCGACTCGTGCAGCATGTGCGTGTCGCCCTGTAGTGTCGTGTCACGTCACACGTGCTATATGTGTCTCGATTTGCGCCTAGCCTATTACAGTTTGATGAACTGAGCACAGCACTGTGACATCAACAGTGGTCATTTCCAGCATCACATTTATTCTATATATTTCATAGGCCCTGTATAAGAGACATATCACATATCCATCCTGTGTGTGTGTGTGTGTGTGTTTTTTTCAGACCTAGCGATGGCCGAATGCCTCTGTGCCTCC
This sequence comes from Schistocerca nitens, assembly GCF_023898315.1. Taxonomy (NCBI): domain Eukaryota; kingdom Metazoa; phylum Arthropoda; class Insecta; order Orthoptera; family Acrididae; genus Schistocerca; species Schistocerca nitens. Next base: position 865,035,288 of record NC_064614.1, read on the forward strand.
CGGCCTAGCCAGATACGCAAAAAGAAGAAGCATAAGTGCAATCATCACCAAGAAAAGGTGAAACACACATTGATTGTGTGTCAAGTTAATATACAAGGTTATAGTGGAGCGAAAGGAAATCTACTGTCCAAAATCATGAACAACAATAAAGTGGACATACTTGCATTGCAAGAAACCCACCTAATGGATGACAACATCTCCAAGATCAAAGTGCATGGCTTCACAACAGTTGCCTATGCTGGGCATGAAAAACATGGCATAGCCACCCTGGTAAGGAACAACTTGTTGAGCAACACAACAAAAATAAAGAATAGCCATGACTTCACTGTGGGAATCAAGGTGAACGACATACGATATTTAATGTGTACAAGCCACCCTCCAGCTCTTGGTCTCCATCCTTGCTCCCTGTGACACTCCACCCCTCTGCATACATAGGAGACTTCAACTGTCATCACTTCAGGTGGGGATACAGCAAGAACAACAGTGATAGCGTCTTTCGGGCAGACTGGGCTGAAATCAACAACTACCACCTTCTGTACAATGCCAAAGACAAGCCCACTTTTCACTCGAGTTCATTGAAGACCAAAACTACCCCCGACTTATGTTTCGTGTCCAGCACAAATACAGGAGCAGCAATGCCAGCATCACGGACAGTATTAAACCGCCTGCCTAGAAGCCAACACTGCCCAGTGTTAATAAAAATAAACCTACAGCTACAAATTGTAACAAGCCCTCCCATCCCACGTTGGAATCTGAGAAAATCCAACTGGGAAACATATCGATAATGTGTGGAAAAAATGATAATGAGAATACCACCTACTGCTGCAAACTATGCACGCTTCTGTAAGTTACTCATCCTTGCAGCTCATAAAAATATCCTCCGAGGAGCCAGAAAATACCACATCCCGTGCTGGTCTGAAGAATGCAGCAACCTACTGGAAGAATTTAACAGAACAGAAGATGAGGGCACTGCCCAGGCTCTTACCTACCTACTGGACGATGAATGAAAACAAAGATGGCACAAGCTGGTGGAACAAATGGACCTCACACATTCAAGCCGTAAAAGCTGGAGTCTCATGGGAAAGCTGGGAGGAGCCAACCACAGGAAGTCAGCAGAGGCCAGTACCCACCCAAACAAAATCAGCAAGAAACTCAGGGATAACGCCAAGATAACAGTGACTCCTGAGCAAAGAAAAAACATAAAAGTTCAGATGGCTGTGGCACTGCAGGAATGTGAAGAAAAAGCCGACATGTTCACGGCAGCAGTCCAAGAAGAAGAGGTGAAGATGGCACTCCAACACACATGGGCAGGGAAGGCAGCTGGGCCAGACAACATCCTCCCTGAATTTTTGGAAAATCTTGGACCAAAAGCGCTGAAATGGCTATGCAAACTATTCATGAGAATAATGGAAACCTGTGAAATCCGCAGAGAACAGAAAACAGCCAAAATCATTGCCATACTTAAGCCAGGGAAGAGTGGAACTGATGCAGGGAACCTCAGGCCAATCTTATTACTGTGTGAAAGGATACTGTTGGAAAGACTTAAACCAGTAGTGGAGGAACAACTACCAGTGGAGCAAGCAGGTTTTAGACAAGAAAGAAGCTGCTGCGACCAGATGCTGGCACTTACCACCCACATTGAACGAGGCTTTCAGGAAAAGAAGAAAACAGGGATAGTCCTCATTGACCTTACATCAGCATATGACACTGTATGGCTAAATGGTCTCATGTAAAACTGGCAAAGATAGTCAAATGCAAAACAACGTTGAAGCTCATGAACAACATTCTGAGTGAAAGGAAGTTCAGGGTCAAATTAAATGGTGAAACCAGCAAGTGCCATACCCTAAACCTTCTTCTTCTGGTCTTCTGCAAGGATCAGTCTTAGCTCCCTGGCTCTTCAACATCTATATAGCAGATTTGCCTGATCTGCACTCACGTAAATTTGCCTGCACAGATGATTTAGCTATTACAGCGCAAAGTAACTAGTTTGAAAACCTGGAATCAACACTAAATGAAGATCTAGCTACACTGAAAAAATACTATGACACATGGCATCTAAAAATCAATGTAACAAAAACAGTAAGTACAGTCATGCATCTAAACAACAAGGAAGCGAGAAGGGAACTGTGCCTGGTTATAAATGGTAAAGCTGTCAGCCACAAGAATTTTCCAAAATATCTCGGTATTAAGCTAGATTGCAGTATGACTTTCAGACAACACCTGACTGATACTGTCCAAAAGCTAAAGATGAGAAATAACCTGTTCATCAGACTGGCAGGCACCAATTAGGGGTTGTGCTGCTGCCACTCTATGAACTGCTGCACTGGCACTGGTGTATAGCACTGCAGAATACTGTGCCCCAGTCTGGAGCAGAAGCCCGCACGCCAAAATAGTGGATGTACAACTAAATGCCACTCTGAGAACCGTCACCGGCACTCTCAGGCCAACTCCCATTGAGTGGCTTCCGGTGCTGACAAACATCGCCCCTGCTTCCATATGTAGAGAGAAAGCAACCCAGGACATAGTAGAAAAAATTGAAGCAAACCCAAGGCTACCCATACATGCTGACATGGGAGGACCCACAAAACTCAAGTCCAGGAAACCTATCCTCTGGATCGGAACATTGGGCACAGAGGGTCTCGATGTTGAATGGAAGAATGCATGACAGGGTCTGAGAAGAGGCGTCATGGAAAACCATCACCTAATCAATGACCCAACCAAAAGGGTTGAAGGCTTCACTCTCAACAGGAAACACTGGTCGGCTCTAAACAGGTTTCGCAAGGGAGTTGGACGATGCAGACAGCAAACAACCAAATGGAGCTATACATACAATTCGTGTTGTGACTGTGGCGAGGTACAAACAATGGACCATCTTCTGGTTTGTAACATTCATGGTTTCAGAGACGGCTCTCTGATGTCCCTCCACAAGTTAACGGACAATGCCAGGAAACGGCTCCATAATCTTAATGTTACTGTGTAATTAATTGTCTTCAATTTATGTGATTTTTGTTCCATTTAATGTAATAATGTAGTTTCCCTGACATAATTGTAATGTAATAACTGATATAATTTGTTTCCACATTGTAAGTTCCAAATGTTTATTGTGATTTATATTAATCTTATCTGTTCTTTGTAAAATGTATCTGGCAGATCGAATGAGAAATAAAGTAATCCTATTTCAGAGGAATGCCTTTTGGCCAAAAGACTTAAATGTATAGCAGTCTTTTCATTGTGCCTGTCTGCAAATCACTGTCTCCTCTGTATGGTGAGTAGCAATCTGTCCTTTTCATAATATTATTGTTATCCCATCCTGGACTTTCCATTGTTTGACAGCCCCATTGTAATTTTCCTTGTCAGTAGTTTAGTCCATAAAATTTTTGTATGGAATGGTAGGCTCTATTAACATTTTGCAATCTCATTTTCACTTCCACTTGTCTCTGATTTTGTTCATCTATGATTGTGCTCAGAAGCTGAACTGTTCAATGTGTTCAAATATATGTTTACTGATTATTGGGTATGAATGGTTGCATCTCTACATCTTTGAACTGTCATGTATTTTGTTTCCCAATATTTTACTATACGAAAGAACAGACACAATATATACATACACACTTTACAAGTGTCTGCTTGTGTCTTGTGTCTGTGTCTGTGTATGTGTGGATGGATATGTGTGTGTGTGTGAGTGTATACCTTTCCTTTTTTCCCCCTAAGGTAAGTCTTTCCGCTCCCGGGATTGGAATGACTCCTTACCCCCTCCCTTAAAACCCACATCCTTTCGTCTTTCCCTCTCCTTCCCTCTTTCCTGATGAAGCAACCGTTGGTTGTGAAAGCTTGAATTTTGCGTGTATGTTTGTGTGTCTATCAACATGCCAGCACTTTCGTTTGGTAAGTCACATCATCTTTGTTTTTAGATATATTTTTCCCATGTGGAATGTTTCCCTCTATTATATTCATATCATTAATTTGAACCCAACAATTACGTTTGTCATTGTCACTGTTGCATTTCGAAATCTTTTCTGTCATCTTACTTTCTCTTTCTGTTTTTGCAAGTAGTTTCACTTTGTATTCACCTTCTCCTTTTTACGGTAATCTACCATACAATTTTATCCCGCCTATATATACTCAATAATACGTAACCCACTTCCAAACCATAACCAAAAAAAAAAAATTCTTTTTCAGCTTTCAACACTACCACTGCTATAAAATCCACCATCCCCAGTTCACAAACAGTTCCTTTCACCTATTAAACAACCATTTCGGTTAGTTCTAATAACTTTTGCTTTATTTCCATTTCCGTTTTTCCCACATCACTGATCACTTTTAGCCGCTTCCCACAGGTTTTAACGTCATTATTTCTTCGTCAGACAATTGTTAGCCTCATTTTCATAATCTGCCACCGCACAACTACTCCTTTTAATACATTTACATGCAGTTTTTTCGAAATTTTCCCACATTTCTCCACCCATTAACGTGTTTTTGTGGCAACACAACCACCTAACCTTTGTGCACATCATTGTTTACCAACCCAAGTTCACCACAGGATCAACATAGCTCAGCTTTAACCAACACTTTTTCGACTTTTTTCACACCAGATCTCCAGTTGCTTTCTAGTTCAACTTTTTCTCTCCCCATATATTTTTATTTTCATTTTCATTTCAGCCTCTTGTTACACTTTCCACCTTCGAATACCATGTCACCCTCACAACATCCCCACAACGACCCCATTAAGTTTCATTTACATTCCCTCCGCAAACATGCCTTCGCCCTAGCCAGATTATGCTCCCATATTTTATTTACTCAGGCATGTCTGACATTTGGCATTACCCCCAAAGGCCTCACACTTAAAGTTCCCATCTCTGGCTGTAACCCTTCTTTCCATCAGTCCCTATACCAGTTCCACACTGAACAATCCATTGCCCTCACCCACCTAATCCTTCACCTACACATCAACTCAGCCAATGGACACATCCGTCAACTCCTATCCTTAATAAAAGTCCTCAATCTTTCCTCTCCCACATCCACACCAGCTGTTCAGAGCATCCTCCTACAGGCCAACCGCAAATTAGAACAGCATGCCACCCTCCACCTCAAAAAACTATCCAATCTCCTGGTTTCCCACCTCCGGAAAGGCAACTCACTCACCCTTCACAACCTTTCCAGCAAACCTCAACCTCCTCTCATTGCACACAGACCCAGTCTCTCCCATCTACTCAATCTCCCACTTCCAGCTCCACTCCCCCCAAAACCTCAAAATTCTAATCAACACAATCTGGAACCACAACACCCTAATTCAGTAGTTAACCTTTCATCCAAACCTCTCTCCCAATCCGAAACCTCTGTCCTATCCAAAGGCCTCACCTTCAGCCCTACTCCCAGATTCAACCAAACAGCCCTTGTCAAAGATTTACTGTCCTACACTCGTACTCTCTGCTGGAAATATCACTTTGCCACGAAGAAAAATGATCCTAATCGTACTCCTAATGATCCAACTCGCCAAGACACTATCCAAATTGAACCCTGCCTGGAACAGGCCTTTACAAATGTCTGCTTGTGTCTGTGTATGTGCGGATGGATATGTGTGTATGTGTGCGAGTGTATACCTGTCCCTTTTTCCCCCTAAGGTAAGTCTTTCCGCTCCCGGGATTGGAATGACTCCTTACCCTCTCCCTTAAAACCCACATCCTTTCGTCTTTCTCTCTCCTCCCCTCTTTCCTGATGAAGCAACCATTGGTTGCAAAAGCTTGAACCTTGTGTGTATGTTTGTGTTTGTTTGTGTGTCTATCAACATGCCAGCACTTTCGTTTGGTAAGTCACATAATCTTTGTTTTTATATATATAATAAAGGCTAAAATGGCCAGAGATCCCTTCAGTGCCTATGCGCACCAAGCTTGAACTGTTATGGGAATTAGTGAGATGTTGTGAGTAATTAGGCTATTTGGTACTGACTCTACATCAGTAGTGTATGGTGGTTGTTGTTGTGGTCTTCAGTCCTGAGACTGGTTTGATGCAGCTCTCCATGCTACTCTATCCTGTGCAAGCTTCTTCATCTCCCAGTACCTACTGCAACCTACATCCTTCTGAATCTGCTTAGTGTATTGATCTCTTGGTCTCCCTCTACGATTTTTACCCTCCACGCTGCCCTCCAATGCTAAATTTGTGATCCCTTGATGCCTCAAAACATGTCCTACCAACCGATCCCTTCTTCTAGTCAAGTTGTGCCACAAACTTCTCTTCTCCCCAATCCTATTCAATACCTCCTCATTAGTTACGTGATCTACCCACCTTATCTTCAGCATTCTTCTGTAGCACCACATTTCGAAAGCTTCTATTCTCTTCTTGTCCAAACTAGTTATCGTCCATGTCTCACTTCCATACATGGCTACACTCCATACAAATACTTTCAGAAACGACTTCCTGACACCTAAATCTATACTCGATGTTAACAAATTTCTCTTCTTCAGAAACGCTTTCCTTGCCATTGCCAGTCTACATTTTATATCCTCTCTACTTCGACCATCATCGGTTATTTTACTCCCTAAATAGCAAAACTCCTTTACTACTTTAAGTGTCTCATTTCCTAATCTAATTCCCTCAGCATCACCCGACTTAATTTGACTACATTCCATTATCCTCGTTTTGCTTTTGTTGATGTTCATCTTATATCCTCCTTTCAAGACACTGTCCATTCCGTTCAACTGCTCTTCCAAGTCCTTTGCTGTCTCTGACAGAATTACAATGTCATCGGCGAACCTCAAAGTTTTTACTTCTTCTCCATGAATTTTAATACCTACTCCGAATTTTTCTTTTGTTTCCGTTACTGCTTGCTCAATATACAGATTGAATAACATCGGGGAGAGGCTACAACCCTGTCTCACTCCTTTCCCAACCACTGCTTCCCTTTCATGCCCCTCGACTCTTATAACTGCCATCTGGTTTCTGTACAAATTGTAAATAGCCTTTCGCTCCCTGTATTTTACCCCTGCCACCTTCAGAATTTGAAAGAGAGTATTCCAGTCAACATTGTCAAAAGCTTTCTCTAAGTCTACAAATGCTAGAAACGTAGGTTTGCCTTTTCTTAATCTTTCTTCCAAGATAAGTCGTAAGGTCAGTATTGCCTCACGTGTTCCAACATTTCAACGGAATCCAAACTGATCTTCCCCGAGGTCGGCTTCTACCAGTTTTTCCATTCGTCTGTAAAGAATTCGCGTTAGTATTTTGCAGCTGTGACTTATTAAACTTATAGTTCGGTAATTTTCACATCTGTCAACACCTGCTTTCTTTGGGATTGGAATTATTATATTCTTCTTGAAGTCTGAGGGTATTTCGCCTGTCTCATACATCGTGCTCACCAGATGGTAGAGTTTTGTCATGACTGGCTCTCCCGAGGCCATCAGTAGTTCTAGTGGAATGTTGTCTACTCCCGGGGCCTTGTTTCGACTCAGGTCTTTCAGTGCTCTGTCAAACTCTTCACGCAGTATCTTATCTCCCATTTCGTCTTCATCTACATCCTCTTCCATTTCCATAATATTGTCCTCAAGTACATCTCCCTTGTATAAACCCTCTATATACTCCTTCCACCTTTCTGCCTTCCCTTCTTTGCTTAGAACTGGGTTTCCATCTGAGCTCTTGATACTCATACAAGTGGTTCTCTTCTCTCCAAAGGTCTCTTTAATTTTCCTGTAGGCAGTATCTATCTTACCCCTAGTGAGACAAGCCTCTACATCCTTACATTTGTCCTCTAGCCACCCCTGCTTAGCCATTTTGCACTTCCTGTCGATTTCATTTTTGAGACGTTTGTATTCATTTTTGCCTGCTTCATTTACTGCATTTTTATATTTTCTCCTTTCATCAATTAAATTCAATATTTCTTCTGTTACCCAAGGATTTCTATTAGCCCTCGTCTTTTTACCTACTTGATCGTCTGCTGCCTTCACCACTTCATCCCTCAGAGCTACCCATTCTTCTTCTACTGTATTTCTTTCCCTCATTCCTGTCAATTGTTCCCTTATGCTCTCCCTGAAACTCTCTACAACCTCTGGTTCTTTCAGTTTATCCAGGTCCCATCTCCTTAAATTCCCACCTTTTTGCAGTTTGTTCAGTTTCAATCTGCAGTTCATAACCAGTAGATTGTGGTCAGAATCCACATCTGCCCCTGGAAATGTCTTACAATTTAAAACCTGGTTCCTAAATCTCTGTCTTATCATTATATAATCTATCTGAAACCTGTCAGTATCTCCTGGCTTCTTCCATGTATACAGCCTCCTTTCATGATTCTTGAACCAAGTGTTAGCTATGATTAAGTTATGCTCTGTGCAAAATTCTACAAGGCGGCTTCCTCTTTCATTCCTTCCCCCCAATCCATATTCACCTACTATGTTTCCTTCTCTCCCTTTTCCTACTGACGAATTCCAGTCACCCATGACTATTAAATTTTCGTCTCCCTTCACTACCTGAATAATTTCTTTTATCTCGTCATACATTTCATCTATTTCTTCATCACCTGCAGAGCTAGTTGGCATATAAACTTGTACTACTGTAGTAGGCATGGGCTTTGTGTCTATCTTGGCCACAATAATGCGTTCACTATGCTGTTTGTAGTAGCTAACCCGCACTCCTATTTTTTTATTCATTATTAAACCTACTCCTGCATTACCCCTATTTGATTTTGTATTTATAACCCTGTAATCACCTGACCAAAAGTCTTGTTCCTCCTGCCACCGAACTTCGCTAATTCCCACTATATCTAACTTTAACCTATCCATTTCCCTTTTCAAATTTTCTAACCTACCTGCCCGATTAAGTGATCTGACATTCCACGCTCCGATCCGTAGAACGCCAGTTTTCTTTCTCCTGATAACGACGTCCTCTTGAGTAGTCCCCGCCCGGAGATCCGAATGGGGGACTATTTTACCTCCGGAATATTTTACCCAAGAGGACGCCATCATCATTTAATCATACAGTAGAGCTGCATGTCCTCGGGAAAAATTACGGCTGTAGTTTCCCCTTGCTTTCAGCCGTTCGCAGTACCAGCACATCAAGGCCGTTTTGGTTAATGTTACAAGGCCAGATCAGTCAATCATCCCGACTGTTGCCCCTGCAACTACTGAAAAGGCTGCTGCCCCTCTTCAGGAACCACATGTTTGTCTGGCCTCTCAACAGATACTCCTCCGTTGTGGTTGCACCTACGGTACGGCCACCTGTATCGCTGAGGCACGCAAGCCTCCCCACCAACGGCAAGGTCCATGGTTCATGGGGGGGGGGGTGTATGGTATAAGTTGAGAATTTGGATCTGATAGAGGCATGCTAGCATAGTCTGTGCAGTTGTGGTGACCACTATGCCTGGATGGCATAATGGTTAGTGTGTCTGCCCAGTAAGCAAAAGACTTCAGTTTGAATCCTGCTGGCACAAATTTCTAACTTGCACAATTGACTTAAATCAATGTCCACTGGCAGCTAATGTCTTTAATTCCTTTGTGTCTTGATTCATAGTGGCTGCAGGTTCAAACTGGTGTCTGTTCTTTTGGACATGTTCAAAAGAACAGACACCACTTATATAGGACTAAGGAAACTACTTCTAGATCTTGGTGGTTGATAGCCATGGAGAGGGTGTAAATGATTTACTTCCACTTTTTCCCTTTCAACATCTGCAGCTACTTTACATCTTATATCAGGCAGTGAAATATCTGCCAAGCAATAAACCTGGTCTGTAGGTGTTGGTTGTCAGTCATGCAGTTTCATTCAGTGTGACATCCATTTGCTTTGCATCAGCAAAGCTGTAATATACAGGACATGCATACTCTCCTGCAGAGAAACAGAGTGCCATGGCAGAAGTTCTGTTGACTTGAAGATGGGCTTCCCAGTTACCGCCAATGATTCTCCAACTGATGTTGTTCTTGCTGCTAATAAAATTAGTTTCAACTGAACTGTGATCTCTACACAGCCACAATAAAAATAATTTTCTGTCTTTGGTTAGGGTTTGGAGAAAATTTATGTACTCTGGGATAATTCAGCTCTCTCCATTGCATCCAAGAACCAGTCATATGTCCTACATCCAATATGTGGGGATGGAAATTATTAATTTCTTATTTTAATTAAATCAAATAACCTTCACAGTAGGTCTCTATATAGTGCCACCTACATGCAGTGTTTCCACTTTGGCACTCCAACACTGCACAGTTCTGATTAATGCTGTGGTTCTCTGAAACTAGCCAAGCGGTATCACAAAGAGCATGTAACACAACTAAGCAGTTCCTGTTGGAAGGATTGAGTAGAGAGTTGTACATGCATCCATCTGGTACACAAGCAGCCATTGTCGCTTTTAAGGGACTGCAGAGCAAACGGTTTTGTTACCAGAAAATCTGCTGACACTCACACAAGCTGTAGTTCTAATAGTACTAGAAATAATTTTTCATCAAAATAAGAAGTCACTTCCAACCTAACAGAGGATGATTCATTGAAGAAAACTGGACTGATATATGAAATGGAGCATTTGTGATTTAATTACATCTGCCATCAATTAAATTCATGTACAGTTTTTTAAGGAAGTAATTAAAAGGAGAAACTTGACGGATATAATTATGCTCCCTACAACAAGTTGGATTGTTCCCTCTGGTATTCTGTAGCAATGTCATAAACTATTAAAAATCAAAGAAAAAGTAATCAGTTGTTACAGATAGTTCAGACCAAATCATGGGGACAACTTTTATTTTGGTGAATATTCACATATACCAGGCCATCCATGGAATGAAGCTGGTGCCCATGTTTCTTGTCAATCAAAATGTTTCCAATTCTAGTAAAACATCTTTTGGTACTGGCACTAGAGGTTGAAATAGGTAATGCAGAAAGTGAGATTCTGGTAAGTTTAGCATGTTTACTCTCTTCAAAATGATGCTCTTGGAGGTTATATATAGAAAATTATTAAAATATATCTAAAAACAAAGATGATGTGACTTACCATACGAAAGCGCTGGCAGGTCGATAGACACATGAACAAACACAAACATACACACAAAATTCAAGCTTTTGCAACCAACGGTTGCTTCATCAGGAAAGAGGGAAGGAGAGAGAAAGACGAAAGGATGTGGGTTTTAGGGGAGAGGGTAAGGAGTCATTCCAGTCCTGGGAGCGGAAAGACTTACCTTAGGGGGAAAAAAGGACAGGTATACACTCGCGCGCGCGCACACACACACATATCCATCCGCACATACACAGACACAAGCAGACATTTGTAAAGGCAAAGAGTTTGGGCAGAGATGTCAGTCGAGGCGGAAGTACAGAGGCAAAGATGTTGTTGAAAGACAGGTGAGGTATGAGCAGCGGCAACTTGAAATTAGCGGAGGTTGAGACCTGGCGGATAACAAGAAGAGAGGATATACTGAAGGACAAGTTCCCATCTCCGGAGTTCTGACAGGTTGGTGTTAGTGGGAAGTATCCGGATAACCCGGACGGTGTAACACTGTGCCAAGATGTGCTGGCCGTGCACCAAGGCATGTTTAGCCACAGGGTGATCCTCATTACCAACAAACACTGTCTGCCTGTGTCCATTCATGCAAATGGGCAGTTTGTTGCTGGGCATTCCCACATAGAAAGCTTCACAGTGTAGGCAGGTCAGTTGGTAAATCACGTGGGTGCTTTCACACGTGGCTCTGCCTTTGATCGTGTACACCTTCCGGGTTACAGGACTGGAGTAGGTGGTGGTGGGAGGGTGCATTGGACAGGTTTTACACCGGGGGCAGTTACAAGGGTAGGAGCCAGAGGGTAGGGAACATGGTTTGGAGATTTCATAGGGATGAACTAAGAGGTTACGAATGTTAGGTGGACGGCGGAAAGACACTCCTGGTGGAGTGAGGAGGATTTCATGAAGGATGGATCTCATTTCAGGGCAGGATTTGAGGAAGTCGTATCCCTGCTGGAGAGCCACATTCAGAGTCTGATCCAGTCCCGGAAAGTATCCTGTCACAAGTGGGGCACTTTTGGGGTTCTTCTGTGGGAGGTTCTGGGTTTGAGGGGATGAGGAAGTGACTCTGGTTATTTGCTTCTGTACCAGGTCGGGAGGGTAGTTGCGGGATGCGAAAGCTGTTTTCAGATTGTTGGTGTAATGGTTCAGGGATTCCGGACTGGAGCAGATTCGTTTGCCACAAAGACCTAGGCTGTAGGGAAGGGACCGTTTGATGTGGAATGGGTGGCAGCTGTCATAATGGAGGTACTGTTGCTTGTTGGTGGGTTTGATGTGGACGGACGTGTGAAGCTGGCCATTGGACAGATGGAGGTCAACGTCAAGGAAAGTGGCATGGGATCTGGAGTAGGACCAGGTGAATCTGATGGAACCAAAGGAGTTGAGGTTGGAGAGGAAATTCTGGAGTTCTTCTTCACTGTGAGTCCAGATCATGAAGATGTCATCAATAAATCTGTACCAAACTTTGGGTTGGCAGGCCTGGGTAACCAAGAAGGCTTCCTCTAAGTGACCCATGAATAGTTTGGCATACGAGGGGGCCATCCTGGTACCCATGGCTGTTCCCTTTAATTGTTGGTATGTCTGGCCTTCAAAAGTGAAGAAGTTGTGGGTCAGGATGAAGCTGGGTAAGGTAATGAGGAAGAGGTTTTAGGTAGGGTGGCAGGTGATCGGCGTGAAAGGAAGTGCTCCATTGCAGCAAGGCCCTGGACGTGCGGAATATTTGTGTATAAGGAAGTGGCATCAATGGTTACAAGGATGGTTTCCGGGGGTAACAGATTGGGTAAGGATTCCAGGCGATCGAAAAAGTGGTTGGTGTCTTTGATGAAGGATGGGAGACTGCATGTAATGGGTTGAAGGTGTTGATCTACGTAGGCAGAGATACGTTCTGTGGGGGCTTGGTAAACAGCTACAATGGGGTGGCTGGGATGATTGGGTTTGTGAATTTTAGGAAGAAGGTAGGGGTGCGGGGTGTCGGTGGGGTCAGGAGGTTGATGGAGTCAGGTGAAAGGTTTTGTAGGGGGCCTAAGGTTCTGAGGATTCCTTGAAGCTCCGCCTGGACATCAGGAATGGGATTACCTTGGCAAACTTTGTATGTAGTGTTGTCTGAAAGCTGACGCAGTCCCTCAGCCACATACTCCCGACGATCAAGTACCACGGTCGTGGAACCCTTGTCCACCGGAAGAATGATGATGGATTGGTCAGCCTTCAGATCACGGATAGCTTGGGCTTCAGCAGTGGTGATGTTGGGAGTAGGATTAAGGTTTTTTTAAGAAGGATTGAGAAGCAAGGCTGGAAGTCAGAAATTCCTGGAAGGTTTGGAGAGGGTGATTTTGAGGAAGAGGAGGTGGGTCCCACTGTGACGGAGGATGGAACTGTTCCAGGCAGGGTTCAATTTGGATAGTGTCTTGGGGAGTTGGATCATTAGGAGTACGATTAGGATCATTTTTCTTCATGGCACAGTGGTATTTCCAGCAGAGAGTACGAGTGTAGGACAGTAAATCTTTGACAAGGGCTGTTTGGTTGAATCTGGGAGTAGGGCTGAAGGTGAGGCCTTTGGATAGGACAGAGGTTTCGGATTGGGAGAGAGGTTTGGATGAAAGGTTAACTACTGAATTAGGGTGTTGTGGTTCCAGATTGTGTTGATTAGAATTTTGAGGTTTTGGGGGGAGTGGAGCTGGAAGTGGGAGATTGAGTAGATGGGAGAGACTGGGTCTGTGTGCAATGAGAGGAGGTTGAGGTTTGCTGGAAAGGTTGTGAAGGGTGAGTGAGTTGCCTTTCTGGAGGTGGGAAACCAGGAGATTGGATAGTTTTTTGAGGTGGAGGGTGGCATGCTGTTCTAATTTGTGGTTGGCCTGTAGGAGGATGCTCTGAACAGCCGGTGTGGATGTGGGAGAGGAAAGATTGAGGACTTTTATTAAGGATAGGAGTTGACGGATGTGTCCATTGGCTGAGTTGATGTGTAGGTGAAGGATTAGGTGGGTGAGGGCAATGGATTGTTCAGTGTGGAACTGGTATAGGGACTGATGGAAAGAAGGGTTGCAGCCAGAGATGGGAACTTTAAGTGTGAGGCCTTTGGGGGTAATGCCAAGCTATCCGTGATAAAAAATTATTAAAACATAGACTATAAACATCATTAACAAACATTAAAGAAGTTTCAACATATCAAGTTTTTCCAGCAGAAACAAAAGGCAAAACCACTGCATTATGTCATGATTTATATATCCACTTTATAAGCTTGGACCTCGCCCATCCATTCATCTTAAGTATCCTTTAGTTGTGCCACTTTCTTCTATGAGGAGATTCAGGAACACTGTTATCAGTTCCAAAAAGGCCCAGACTATGTGCACCGTTCTGCTATTACAAGATCTCTATTGGACATTGCTACAATATTTCTGAGTCCAAAACTGCTTACAAAACCTACAGGAATGTACAAAAAATGGTTCAAATGGCTCTGAGCACTATGCGACTTAACATCTATGGTCATCAGTCCCCTAGAACTTAGAACTACTTAAACCTAACTAACCTAGGGACAGCACACAACACCCAGTCATCACGAGGCAGAGAAAACCCCTGACCCCGCCAGGAATCGAACCCGGGAACCCAGGCGTGGGAAGCGAGAATGCTACCGGACGACCACGAACTGCGGACAGGGAATGTACAGACAAATGATTTATAGCAATGGAAACCCATATATGTGACCTACAGTCAATCTGGATATGTGCAGGATTACTTGACTGCAGTTGCACATACCTAGTTACATGCGCACAACACATTAGCTATAGAGTGTGTTTCACAAACACCGTAAAGTGAATTTTGTAGCTTGTGAATTAGCCTGCTTGGCACTATAAATTTCTTTACTTCCACTTAAGTATATCAAAAGTTCCATTTGCCTGGACCAGCTATCTGAAGCTAAGGAGGAGAGCTCATTATCAATGTGAACAGAATGTGATAATAATCAGACCCATGGGCTCCTTTCAAGAAGTTCCAGTCACACATCCAAGTAAGAGATTTTTTATATATTTATTTATTTATTTATTTAGTGTCCATATTATCAAATTCATGATATTGGACTTGTCAAAGTACAGAACAGTATAAAATACTACATGTGGGTTATACATGGTGTAGAACCATAATAACACACTTTTAGAGTCAGAATGAACATTTATTTCTGCACTGAACAGAATGAATACCAAATGGATGTCAAACAAGGCACAAGCAAACAAAGACAGGATGCAAAGCCAAAAATACTAATCAAAGAACTGTCACTTCACGTCAGAGACACCACAGAGATGCCCCCCACCCCTCTGGCAGTGCAGAGCACAGCTGAGTGAAGCTAGCACACGTCCACAAAAAAATCTTTGGGCCAGTGTGGAGGGCTGAGGCAGCATCCGGTGCGCGAATTGTGCAGCTCGGGTGTGTCGTCGGCACGGTCTTGCACAGCGGGCAGCTGGGTAGATGGTGGCAAGTCAATGGGGGCTGCATGGCGGTGGCAGCAGGTGAGGCATTGGTGGAGGCAGGTCAGCAGGGAGCAGAGAGAGGTGGCTCCAGGAGGGACCACGCAGGCTTTAAACATTGTACTGAAACTGTACTCGGGTGGCCGTTGAGCAGAATCACGAATGTATTGACCCCGTGGCATAATACGTGGTGCGGGTCAGAGTATGGAGGTTGCAGAGCTGTGTGAATGGAGTCATCCCGTAACATGACGAAATTGCAAGAATTCAAGTCCTTATGACACGAACACCTGTGGCATGGTGTGCGTCCAAGGTAGAGGTGGACAAAGGTGGGCCACATGAGCATGCACTTGTTCAACAAGGGCCGGCAGGCTGGTAGGGTCCATCGGAGAAGTGTCCTCAATGAATTCAGCAGGCAGGACGAGTGGCTCACCATTCAGGATCTCCGCCAACGAAGCATTGAGGTCCTCCTTGTGCGCGGAGCAGATTTCCAGCAATACCCAGGACAGAGCCTCAGACCAAAGCCCACTGTGGCACATGAGTGCAGCTTTTAATGTTCTGTGCCATCACTTGACTAGTCCATTGGCCTGCGGATGGTATGTAGTCATGCGAAATTTCGCCACCGCGCACAACTCACACAGGTGAGTAAAAAACCAACAACTCGAACTGGTGGCCCTTGTCCATGGTAAGTCAGAGGGGGCAAATGAATCTAGCTACCCACGCCAAAATGAATGCACAAGCGATTGTCTCAGCTTTACTGTCTACCATGGGTACTGCCTCAACCCAATACGTGATGCGGCCGATCATGGAAAGGATGTATTTGTATCCCTCGGAAGGTGGGAGAGGACCAACCACATCAATGTGCACATGGCACAGGTGGCCTCTGGGGATGTCGAACTGTCCTAGAGGTGTTTGTGCATGTCTGCTCACTTTGCTCCCTTGACAAAGAATGCAAGCTCGTGACCACGAGTGACAATTGTGCCCGCAGAGGGGGCAACTGAATCTAGCTACCAACGCCAAAATGAATGCACAAGCGATTGTCTCAGCTTTACTGTCTACCATGGGTACTGCCTCAACCCAATACGTGATGCGGCCGATCATGGAAAGGATGTATTTGTATCCCTCGGAAGGTGGGAGAGGACCAACCACATCAATGTGCACATGGCACAGGTGGCCTCTGGGGATGTCGAACTGTCCTAGAGGTGTTTGTGCATGTCTGCTCACTTTGCTCCCTTGACAAAGAATGCAAGCTCGTGACCACGAGTGACAATTGTGCCGCACGCCTGGGCAGATGAAATGTTCGGCTATCAGGTATGTTGTTGCCCACATTCCGGGGTGAGCAAGATTATGTAATGCGTTGAAAATCCTGCACCGAAGGGGGGAGGCACCAAGGGGTGGGGTGAACCAGTAGAAACGTCACAGATGATAGGAATTGATGACCCGTTCAAGGCAATAGGTTTGATGATGAACGAAGAACTGTCGTCCGAGAGCAGACATTGAGTGTCCATGTCTTTGGCCTGAAGCTGTGCCGGTTCCTCTAAGTTCAACAGGGTGGAGATCATTGAAATGCAGGAGAGGTAGTCAGCAACTAGATTTTCCACACCGCAGGTGGAACAAGCGTCCGAAGAATGTTGGCAAATAAAGTCCATGTGCCAGAAGCGGCGCGGTGGAAGATCTTTTGCATCAACAAGAGGTTTATGATCAGAATATATGGTGAAAGTGTATCCTTTGACGTTGCTCCTGAAATATTTGACTGCCTCATAGACTGCAAGGAACTCACGGTCGAAGGCCAACATTTACACTGACTCCTCGTAAGCTTTTTCCAGAAGAAATCAGCGGCTGCATTGAGTCTGCAGTGTGCTTTTGGAGGACAGCACCTACTGCCGACTCACTAGCGTCAGTAGTGATAGAAATCCATGCCTCGGGGTCGGGGTGCGCAAGAGTGATAGCCTGTGCAATGGCCGATTTCAAATTGTCAAAAGCGTCCAGCATGGTTCTAGTCCAGTCCAGTTTACACTTTCCAGTTGTATTTTTACTGAAGAGGGTGTCGATTAGAGCTGACTGGATAGAGGCAGCCCGAGGCATATGTTTATGATTCGTGAGTCAGTAGGGTGGAGGCTGTCGGCCGAGACCGTATAGCCAAGGAAAGTAACAGATGTAGAACAGATCTGCGATTTGTCAATGTTAATAACCATGCCATTGGCCATAAGAGCCGCACGAACTGCATCGAGGTGAAATTTGTTCCTCTGCAGACGGGAAAAAGATAAGTATGTCATCCAAATAGGCAAAATTGAAAGGAAGTGGTAGCAAAATCGAATCAATGAAACGTTGCCACATCTGTGCAATGTTTTTTAAACCATATGGCATGAAGCAGTATTCAAAAAGGCTGAAAAGCATAATGATTGCTGTTCTTGGAATGTCCGGTATGTGCATTGGAATTTGGTGATATGTGTTCGAACTTCGAGCCATGCAGTAATGCGTGAAATCCTTAATATGCGGAATTGGATACTTTTCTATAATAGTTCTAGCATTAAGGGACCTGTAGTCACTGCAAATGTGGAGCGAACTGTCTTTCTTAGGCACCAGGTGAATGGGGGAGGACCAGTTGCTGTCAGAAGGTCAGAGCACACCCGAAGCCAGTAAATCCTGAACAATCTCTTTCTCTTGGAACAATTTCATAACATTAAGATGTCGAGCTTTGTAACATAACATAACATTCATGGTGCAGATTCGGTGGCAGGTGCCGTTGCTGATTGCCAGGACCCGTGAGGGGAGGTATGCGTGGGGGGGTGAGAGGGGGGCCACAAGCGGTAGCCGGTGACCGACCTTGGAGTGCCGGGATGGCGTATATGAAGCATCGGCTGCAGGTGATGGCTGAGCATGTGGTGTGGTAGCCACAGAAAGCACATGGACGTCTGAGCTGGGCCGGAGTAATGTGGGCGGGGACTCAGCGGGAGACGGCAACGGCGGCCATGGTGTGACAGCTACAAAATGCGAAGGATCCCTCAAAGTGGGGGCAGGTGCATCCTGTAGGTCCAACTGCATCTGCACAGAACCGGCAGCAGGAAAGGTTCAGCTCGACACAGTGGTGGGGCAGAGCAAAGACACTGTAGGAGAAGGAGGCCGCATTGACAGGATCAGCTCTGCAGAGAGGCAGCATAAGGTAATCTGTGCACGAGCCAATCCAGTGGAGGCAGTAGCAATGCGGAAGCATAAGTCCGTGTTATAAGTGCGTAGTCCGTCGATCTGCTTGCGGATATCCGATAAATCAGAGAGGTGAGCCATAATATCTTCAAGCAGAGAAGCTCATGTGGAAAGCATGGCCAAGGATGTGGAGAGCGAGGATGTGCTGCATCTGTTCGAGCATGGAACGGTAGAACCAGACGTGTGTTGGAGTGTAGGAGGCTGTAGGTCCACTGAAATCTTGTAATGGTGTAGAAAGTCCAACCCGATGACAGGTTCGTCCATGTCAGTGATGTGGAAAGTCCAAGGAAATGTTGTGTCCGAGGACAGATGAAGCGACATCTGGATGGAGCCGAGGACCGCAATATGAGAGAGATTCATGGTGACCAGTGCAAGGTTAGCAGGAGGGAGCATGTTGCCTGCATGCTTAGTCGGGATAACGCTGACATCAGCACTGGTGTTGATGAGAAAGCGCATGCCCAATGACAAGTCCATGACATTGAGGCCTGCACCGTTGGTGCAAGCAGTGTGGCGTCAGAAGGTAGGCGCCATTGATGATTGTGGTGGGATGTGGTGCCTAAACTTGCCTGCCAAAGTCGTTTGGGTACGCACAAGGCTCGCAGCAGTTGTGAGCAGCATCCCCGTAGGTTGTGTGGTACCAGCAAAGCAGGTAAGCTTGGAGGCAAGGCGTTGTGGAGTGAGTGGGGGCACAGCGACGTAGCTCGAGAATGCTTGGGTTGCTGCTTGGGTGAGGTCAGCTGCTGTCAGGAGGGTGCAGGTACTATCTCCTGTAGGCCATCAGGAGGCAGTTCCTGGCAGGTAGCTGAGCTGCTGAGGAGCATGCACTGATCTCTACCAGTGGTGCATGGAACTGGCGAAGCAGGGGTGCAAACAGAAGGTGAAGGCAATGTCGTCATTGACAGGCGGTGTCGGTGATGAATGATTGTGTAATCCCAATCGGTAACGCATAAGTGGATCTCAAGAGGGTCGGCGACATACAATAGCAGGTGAAGCGGTAGGTCTGACAGTAGTTTGATCATCCACAGAGTCCACAGCACGGCATCAGGTAGTGCTTGGTCATCAATCAATGTACGAAGGTGCCATCAGAGCTGCGAAGGAGTGTGGTCGTCGAGATGCTCATCATGGATGATGTGGTGGATGGCCTCAGCCGGAGGGTGAGAAAGACATTCAATAGGCAAAGTTTTCACTGTCACATACCTGGGCGAGGTAGGTGGTGAGAGCAGCAGATCGCTGATTAGGTCAGGGTGGTCACGGAGGTGGCTCACCAGGCAGATGAAACATGCGTCATCATCCAAGATGCTGTGGATATCCAGTAAATGGTTCACCAGGGCGAACCAAGTCTTAGGGTTATCCTTTTGCAACGCAAGCAGCTTAGGAAATCTGCCAGGCAGCACCTACTGATGAAGCACAGGCAGGTGCAGATCTGTGTCGGCAGTTGAGGGAGCCCCTGACACCAGAAGTGCAGCAGTGGTGGGTGATGCATCACCAGAGGTCTGCATGGAGGGGGCAGCCGCAAGCAGCACATGAAGAGGCATGGGCTGGCACAACCGACAGCACAACGTGTCCCAACTGCAGGCCTGGAGGCAGGCGCAGCGTGTTCGTAATGGCCGGTGCCGGTATAACAGTGGGCAGAAGGCGGTCACAAAAGAGCCAAGGGGGGGGGGGGGGGGGGCAGATCCTGAAACCAACGTGGAAGAAGTGGCCGGTGCCATTATGGGAGTGGGCAGAAAGCGATCTTCATGTGACCACAGAGCGATGGTCGCAGCAACCGGCGCAGCTGAGGATGACTGGTGTCACCGAGATGGCATATGGGGTGGAGAGGTGGGTGGTGTGCAATGAAGTCGGGCAAATAAGAATGTGCGACCACACACATATGAGCTTCTGGAGTACAGCTCCGGAACTGCATCTGCACATCGAACCAGCTGGAAGGCAACTGCTTAACCGGAGGGTGAAACACTACGTCCTTCACATGATTATCGTTCACTATGTCGGTGAGTGGTGTGCACTGCCTGGGCAGCAGGCCCTGCTGCATAGTAGCATTTAATGGTGACCATGTTGGGCCAACAACGGTCACGTGCCCACTGGCATGGCAGGGGCCAGAAAATTGTTCACTTTTAACCAACTGTACATTAGGAACACAATTAAAAACACAAGCACAACTGCTAGAGTGTGTCGCACTTACACAAAATGACACTGGTACATCCATTGTTTTCAAGACAATTTGGGCCAACACACGGAGTCCATTACTGAAGAAAGTAAGCACAAAGCTTTCCCAAATACACAACGTTGAAGTCACGGTCACCACTGTGGGTTATACGTGGCGTAGAACTGTAATAATACACTTTTAGAGTCAGAATGAACATTTGTTTTGGCACTGAACAGAACAAATATAGAAATTGATGTTGAACATGGCATGAGTGAACAGTGGCAGGATTCAAAGCCAAATATACTAATCAAAGAAGTGTCACTTTGTGTCAGAGACACCACATACATATTTACATCATGTACAAAATCTTATCATAGGTAACAACACATCTTTATAACTAAAACATTACTCTGCTTAATTAGATTATAAAATTATATATGTGGCATACAGATAGAATAAAAGCTAGCAAATCCTCTTGGCTGATTTTACTAAAACTATTAAACACCAGTACTTTAGTTAGCTAGGCATAGTAACATACGGCCCAAAAGCTAGGTGCATAATTAGATACATATGTGGATGAAAGAAGTTTGGCTTCATCCAGGAATGGTTGATAATTATGAATTTTTGTTTAGAGAGTTATGAAGCAGGCCTACAGATCTGAGCAAAATTCCAGGTATTCATTAATGCTGTAGAAAATGTTGTTTATTAGTAGATTTTTTAGTTCTTTTTTGAATGTATTAATGTTTGGCATTTTTTGGATTCTATCTGGCATTGCACTGTACAGATTTTTGGTTTGTAAACAGTACTGTCCTGCTATATTGATTTTCTGTGCACATCCCTATGATAGTCATCCTTGTTTCTTGTTTGGTAGTTGTGGATCTCACCATTCAAAGCTGAAACTTGATGGTTTTTAATGAAGCAGTTGCTTTCAAATATAAATATAGATGGTAAGGACATGATTTTTAATACCTTAAAGGTACCTCTACGTTGTGCTCTGTAAGCAACATCACTTAATCTTACAGCTTTCTTTTGGAGCTTAAAACACTGCTTTGCAAAAGAGGTATTCCCCCAGAACACTATACCATACTACAGTAGTCTATGCCTGTATGAGTAATAAGCATTTAATACTGTTTGGGTATTGCAGCACTCTTTAAGCACTATTAGTATGTAACATTATTTGCTTAATTTTTTGTTAAGCATTTCTACATGTTTTTCCCATCTTAGATGCTCATCCACCCATAATCCTAAAAATTTTATGTGATTCTTTTACTGAATTTGGCTACTCAATAATGTGAATTTTACATTGGTCCTATGTTTGTTCCTTATATGGTTGAAGTTCATTCATACAGTTTTCTTGTCACTGACAACTAGACAGTTATCTCTAAACCATTTTTCTGTCACTTCTGCTAGCCGATTTTTTTTTTGCTGCATCTCATAATCATTCTTCCCTTTTATAATGAAGTAGTTATCATCAGCAAATAATATGGTATCTGCTGTTGAAAAATGTTATGGTAGGTCATTAATAAAAATCAAGAATAACAATGGTCCCAATACCAAGCCCTGGGGCTTTTATATTCAGAATGATACACATTTCGGTCCTGAGAAATCTGAACTCTTTGTTTTCTATCAGTTAATATGACTTAAACCACTCATAGGAAATACCATGGACACCATAATTATACAGTTTTAACGACAGTAGATTATGATTTATAAGATCAAATGCTTTGGAAAGGTCCTAAAACAACCTACAGATCAGTTTGTTGTCCTCAGTAGCTTTGTAAACAAATTTTAGGAAACTAAAGGGAGCCGTTTGTGTAGATTTGCCTTTTCTGAAACCATTCAGTGCATTTATAAGAATTTTATTTTTGTTTAGGAAGTCTAGCAATCTGTCATACATTATTCTTTAATTGTTTTCGAAAATACAGATAATAATTATAGTGGTCTGAAATTTTTAATTTCAAACTTGACACCACTTTTATAAACTGGTTTTACTGTTCACTGCTTAAGTTTACTTGGAAAAACACCAGTTTAAAAGGAGAAATTGATTATGTCCATAAATTGAGAGCCAACATTATCGGTACTATATTTAATAATTTTGTCAGGGATACCATCAAATCCGCAAGTCATTTTACTCTTTAGTTTGCTGATAGCCGTTTGTACTTCTTTGGGTGTTATGGGATATAGGTACATTGTCCTTTCATTTATTGGAGTTCTTACATTTGTCTTTGGATTATATTTAGTGATGATCAGGTTTTAGGCTACATTAATCTAATGATCATTAAAGATATTAGCTATTAGAAGTGGATCAGCAACAACTTCATTTCTGTGTTTTCTGGTGATTTTATTACTTGCTTTTTCATGTTTACCTGTATGATTATTAATAACTTTCCACATAGATTTCATTTTGTTGTTACCCTTTCTGATACATGAAGCATTGTGCTTCTTTATGCAGCAAGTATAGCTTGCCTGTACTTTTTCCTATAACACTTCACATATGGTTTCATGATAGTATTTTGCTTAGCACACTTGTATAGCATTCTAAAATTTTCTGATGACTCTTTGATTTCACTTGTTATCCATGAATTTGATTTTTGTTTATTTTCATTCTCTTCAGAGGGAACGAAATATGATAGCAGTACTTATAATTTGACAAGAACTTGTTGAATTTTATATCTACAGAACTATTGCTTTCCATGTCCCAGTTTACATTTTTTAACATTAGATTAAAGACCCTAATGCTGTCATCATTAATTAATCTTCTCTCAATATATCTCCTGTTGTCACTTTTCACATGAGATTTCTCTAAAGTCAGTTTAACTGCTTGATGAACAGAGAAACCTGTATCCAATACCTCCGATTTAAAGCCCCACCTTGATTTGTCAATGGATATTTGATCTATAGTACTTTCACTTCTGCTGCCGTATCTGGTGGTATCTTCTACACACATGTCCATATCATACTTTTATAGTAGATTAACCAGTTTCTGCCCTTTTTTTACAGTTGTCCTTGAAATTAACATTGAAATCCCCAAGCACAATTGTGTATTTTGACTGACTATTTAAATAGTTCAGAAGATTTTCCAAATATCCAGAGAACAATTCAAAATTGCCAGATGGGGAACTATATGTAAATGCAATTGTAATTTTACTATTTGTTAGTTCACATAAACAATATTCAAAATCTTTTTCAATACAGCAGAAATTTTTAAACCTAATTTCCTTTGATTTAATGCCTATTCTTATATATATACATGTTCGACCCCCACTGTATGTTTCCCTGCAGAAGCTGCTAATCAGCTGGAAGTCTGAAATCCCAACTGCACATTTTTGTATTTCTTGCAGCCACCATTCAGTTGCACACAAGATAGAAAAGTCCTTCAATGACCCCTTCAAAAGGACCTCTAGCTTACTGGTTAAGCCCTGTACATTATGATATAGGAGAGTTAAAGAATTATTCAGTTTTATGAGAGGTATATTTCTTGCCTGGTTAGTTCTTTGAAGAATGGGCTCTAGTCTTCTTTTCATTTCTAACCTGATTTTCACGTCCTGAGAGTCCTGGACTTCTTCTTGGTTGTTTTCTTCTGCAGTGAATTGGGCCATAAAAAATCGTTCATATGTTGTTTGGATGCTAACTTCTGCCTGGTGCTTCATCGTGATCTGTTGTTTTTCACTTTTGACCACTCTGGTACGGCTTCCTCCTCGGTCTTTTTACATGGTGATATTGTCTTCTGTGATGGTTCCCTGCCATTTGTTCATTCCACTGAAGGCATATTTACTGTTAACTTCGTGGTTTCTTCTGCTGTTATTTTCATATACTGTGGTGATATTGTCTTCTGTGTTGCTTCCTTGTCACTTGTTCATTCCATAGTATCCATATTTACTGTTAATTTTTTTGTTTTGCCTTCTGTTATTTTCCCATATTGTAAGCACACAGTTTTGGTGAGTGACTGATCTGCCTGTTGCAGACAGTTAACAAAGATTAGTGACGGTGTGGTGGGCTGAATTGTGGCTGCATAATGAAGGTTCCTGCATAGTTTTTCTTTCCCTTTCAGAACCAAATGTAGCCCATGCTTCATATAATCAGTCCTCCTTAAAAACAGATTAACATTCAATATCTTCATGTGACTGTACCGGGCAACATATTCCATCAAGAATGTGTTCATTTTGTATATTTTGTCATTCCAGTTCACCCTGTCAAATCTGTAGGGTACTGTGCACAGAATCACTTTAGTGTTCATAGTTTTTGTGAGTAGATGGAGAACATATTGACATCTCCACAATTAAGTTTTTTTGATAAAGTAAAGGTACAATCATGGTCAATAGCTCATGGAAAATACAGTGACAAATTAGGTAAGGTAGTTAGATCTGTAAAATAAATCTCTGCTGTATGTGGAGAATGTGCAAACATCTCAACAGCTGAGATTCTTTGATAAGATAAAAATACCATCATGGGCGAAAGGTCATTGAACAATATAGCCACAAATTAAGATGGTTAGATAAATGAAAAAAATTCCTTCTGTACATCATTTAATGATCTCTGCATGACACAATTTTAAGTATGCCAGCTGGCAGATTTAGACTTGCTGCCACAAAATGGGGTGGTGATTGCACCATACACAGTATTGTTAAATGCTTGTATGGTGAAGTTGTATGGATAAATAGGACAGTACCATTCTACCCTTAATCCGATCTTCTTCAGTAGTGTTGTCTCTGGAAGATCTAATCTGGGATGAGGACAGTGCCATTCTACCCTTAATCTCATCTTCTTCAGTTGTGTTGTATCTGGAAGATTTAATCTGGGATGTAGGATTGGACGATATGTCTGCAGTCAATACCATTGATGGATGAATGGTGCATAATGTGGAGTACACTTTTCTGTAATATGTTACTGATAGCTCATTCCTCTGGAGGACTTTCAGTTCTGTTTATAGAGTTGAAAATATGGGTTGTTATTTCTTGAAGTGGGGGCATGGTGTTTGGTTGCAGTCACACTAGACAGCTTGGTGTATTAATGCAAGAAGATTGCACATGCAGATATTGTGTGCTATTCTGAGCCAGGTGATACTTGATAGATTTTGTTTATGATGCTGCAAAACTAATAAAGTTTGTTCTCCAATACATACACTACTGTCCATAAGTTTGGAAACACCTAGTAATTATAAACAATGGAAAGGAAATACAGTATAAAAATGCATTTTGTTGTTTTCCAAATGTTTATTAAGCTCAAATAATACACAGGAAGATGTAACAATTAATTTTTTGATTCCTCAAAATAGCTTCCTTCACTGCCTTACACACTCTTGGCATGCACTGCATCAGTTTTGCCAAGGTTTCAGTTAGAATTAATCTGCATTCTTACTGCAGGAGCTCCCACAATTGTGACCCACTCATGATTTACTGTTTTCGGATCCTCCTGCCCAATTCATCCCATAGCAGCTCAACTGGGTTACAGTCAGGGGATTGGGGCGGCCATTCCATGTTTTTCTATATTTTACGAACCTCTAGAGACTTCACATAGTTCCGATACAAGCGAGACATATGTTTTGGGTCATTTGCTGCAAGACAAACAAACCCTTTCCCCATAAGATGCAAACCAGATGTCTTAGCATGTTGCTGGAGAATAGCATGATAATCTTTTTGGTTCATTTTGCCATCTATTTTCACCAAATCTCCGACTTTATTCCCTCCAAAGAATCCCCATATCATTACAGCACCCCCTCTATGTTTTACAGTTGGAATTACGCACTGAGGATTCGAGCTTTCATGGGGTAAATGGCGTTTACTTCCACATATTTCGAACGTGGATTTATCAGTGAATAAGACTCTTTCCCAATCCCCCACTGTCCAATGTTGCTGTGTCTTAGCCCACTGAAGCCTTTTCTTCTTGTCAACAGGGCGCAACAGTGGTTTCCTTATTGCTACATAACCTTGGAGGTTGCATTTAGTTCAGCAGTCAATTCACGGACAGTTTTTAATCTGTTACGTTTACTGGTCACTACCAAATACTTTTCCTGGCATTCTGATATTTTCCTGGGTGCTCCTGAGCGAGGACGAACTCCATAGGAGCCTGTTTCTCGATGCTGGTGCATGGTTTTGACAACTCCACTGATAGAAATCATCAGTTTCTTTGCTATTTGTCAGACACTATTGCCTTCTTGGTGCAAAGTGATTATCATTACCTGTGATTCATGAGGAATCTGGCACTTTGGGGCCATTGTCAATTACTTTTGTGGCATGTTATACCTTCATGCGAACGCAGCTGCAAGTGAACATAAATGTAAACAATGTACCTCTACAAAGTCATGTGGTCTACTCACACCACCTGGCATGTCTAGTAGAACTGCTTGGACAGGTAACGTCGGTTTACATAAAACAGAGCAATACTAGTATGTTCCAATATGTATGTATATGTACAATAATTAAGTGTACAATACTGTATGTGTCATTATTAACCATTATTGGAGCTTGCTATTCCACATTCTAACCAATAACTCACATAGAGCACTTCCATCTTGCTCCGTTGTAATACGCAGCATGGTATTTCCATGGAGGGCAGTGTACCTTCATTCTATCATGACATTTAATCCTGTTTTATTTTAAATTTCAGGATATGTGTAGTTGAATTACTATATTTAACCATAATCAACTCAGATCATGCAACGTTTATCAGGTTAGTTTACAGAATAATCAGATACCACAGGATACATTATAATTGCTGTAGTAAATACAGCAACAAACAGAAAAAATACACCAGATCATCTATGAATGAGTGTAACATCAAACAATGAAAACTCCAATTCGGAATATCAACAGTATAAGGAAAAGAATAGATTGTTACTCGCCGTAAAGATATAATGAGTCACAGACAGTCACAATGAAAAGATTGTTACAAATTTAGCTTTTGGACAAAGCTTTCTTCAGAAAAGGAAACATACAGACATTGATTCACACAAACAAGAACAAGCTCATACATTCATGACTGCCATCTTCAGCAGCTCGAACCGGAATGCAATTGTCACGTGCAACAAAAGCCGCAATCTGAAGAGGGTAGTGAAGGGTAAGGGACAGCAGAATATGGGTGACTTTCCTTTTCTAAGAAAGGCTTTCATCGAAAGCTAAATGTGTAACAATCTTTCTGTTGTGCCTGTCTGCAACTCAATGTTTCATCTTCACAAAGAGTAGCAATCTGTCCTTTTCCTTACATTGTCGTTATTCCAACATGGAGTTCCATTGTCCGTTTCTGCCTCATGGCTTTTCCTCCATCCCACAACCTTGTGATATTTTCCTTTGTTATTATTCTGTAAAGCATTACTTTTGTCAGTGTCTGTTCTTTCTTGTGTTTATTCATTGCATTCCGAACTGCACAAAACTGACTTCCAAGCCACACTGTATCAATGATCTCATCTGCACATAACAGATGACTATGTGCCTGTGGTGATGGTTGGTCCAGTATATGATGCCTCAAATTCTTCACTCTGATAACTATAATTATTCCTATTGATCCCATTTCCACCCTCATCCTTGCACATCTTCATGTTTTATTTTCCACACCTACCTGTGGCCCATGAATGTGTAAAGCTCAACTTAACCAATTCTCTTCTTCCCTTCTTCCCTTATCCCAACTCAAGCAAACTGCCATAACTCATCCATTACTTATCTTCCACGTTTTTGTATGCTTTTTAACATATTTGTGCAAATTTTTACTTGGTTACATGCATTTGTGCTTATTTTTATGTATTTCTGTGCATTCTTATATATTTATGCATATTTTTATATATCTGTGTGTATATTTACATATCTGTGCATGTTTTTGCATCTCTTTATGTATTTTTCCGTAGCTTGCCTCACAACCATCGAACACTTTCAGTTGCCCATTTCTACCTCATTCTGGTTTTCCCTTATGTCGCCCTTAGATAAAACCCAGTCCCACATCCAGTTCCTTAAATGTTGCATAAACCAAGGAATCCTCCCAAATGGTCTTACTATAAAAATTCCTTTGTCTGGATCTCACCCATTCTTTCACAGTGACCTTCACCTTTTCAGGTTCTGTCCTCACAAACCTGGTACAGCAAAAACATACCTCCATGGCAAAGCTATTCCAAACTACTTCCGCTCCCTCCGCAAGATGCTGCTACTGTCCAATACCTACCACATATATCACATCTCTGAAACTGAATCCCTTGATCTCCAGCACCTGGAGGAGCATTCCAGACCTCACCTCTATATGTTACCCAGTCTACTGACATCCTACTGTAACCTTGAGGTGCCACTATCCAACCCCTATTCTACTCATGTTCCTCCTCATCAACATTTCATAGAACATAGATGCTGCCCAGATGACCTTTCCAACTGCCATATACCCCAAAACTCCACCAAATACGGAGCTGAAACATTTTCAGAACATTGTTGTTAACTTTCTCCACACCCTCAGCCTCACAGAAGTTTCAGTCCTATCCAAAGGCCTCACCTTTAGTCCCACACCCAGATTTAACCATGTTCAACTTGTCAAAGACCTACTCTCCTTCTCCAAATGCCTGCAATGGAAACACTTCTTTGCCACCAGTCTTTCCAACCAAAGTGAACCTAATCGCATCATTGAACTCTGCCTCTCCTTGTTCATACCACTATCGAACCATGATCCTCTCCTCCACATAACCAACACTGGTCACCATCCAGGAATTCCTTACTTCCAACTAGGCCTCACTGTCCAACCCCAAAGTCGCTTTATAAGGCCACCAACCTTTCAGCAGAAGCCATACACAACCTCCAAACAAATCTTGACCTGATCATCCTACCTCCAGACAAAGGTTTCCATCACTGTCATTATGAATCATGGTGACTACCTAACTGAAGACATCTGTCAGTTATCTGACTCCCCACCTGTAAACTCTGCCAGAATGGTCCCATCCCAGAAGTCTAACAAACTCTCCAGTCCCTGCTTAATGTCTTAGACCCTTCTCAGATCCTCTGCTCTGAAATCCATTTCCCTCCTCACCCCTATGTCGACCCGCACAACCACCTTCTACATGCTCCCCAAAATCCACAAACCCAACAATCCTGGACACCTCATCATCACTGATTATTGTGCCCTTCCTGAATGAATTTTGGCCCTCATTAACCAACATCTTCAACCAATTGCTCATAATCTAGTCTCCCATATCAAAGACACCAACCTCTTCCTCACTGACTCTTCCCCACCCCTAATCATCGCTTTCCTGTACACCAACGCCCCCCTTTTCTTTTTTTCACCCACACATCAAGTTCTGGAGGACCAAATTGAGGAACAAATCTCAAAGGTCATGGAATGTGTCAGTACATGAAATTACAACAGGAAATTAATAACAGATAAAAATAAAATGTTTATGAACCTGAAAAAAGTCAATCCATAAGCCTAAGTAAATGCAATTAACAATACAACAAGAATGAGCTTAATTTTTCAAGGAACTCCTCAACAGAATAGAAGGACAGACCCATGAGGAAACTCTTCAGTTTTGAATTGAAAGCACGTGCATTACTGCTAAGATTTTTGAATTTGAGTGGTAGCTTACTGAAAATGGATGCAGCAGTATATTGCACACCTTTCTGTGCCAGAGTTAAGGAAGTCCGATCCAAATGCAGGTTTGATTTCTGCAAGTATTAACTGAGTGAAAGCTGGTTATTCTTGGGAATAAGCTAATATTGTTAACAAGAAATGACAGTAAGGAATATATAAAACTTCCTGGCAGATTAAAACTGTGTGCCGGACTGAGACTCAAACTCGGGACCTTTGCCTTTCACGGGCAACTGAGCTACCCAAGCAAGACTCACGACCCATCCTCACAGCTTTACTTCTGCCAGTACCTCGTCTCCTACCTTCCCAACTTTACAGAAGCTCTCCTGCAAACCTTGCAGGCACACAGTTTTAATCTGCCAGGAAGTTTCATATCAGCGCACACTCCGCTGCAGAGTGAAAATCTCATTCTGGAAACATCCCCCAGGCTGTGGCTAAGCCATGTCTCCACAATATCTTTCCTTTCAGGAGTGCTAGTTCTGCAAGGTTTGCAGGAGAGCTTCTGTAAAATTTGGAAGGTAGGAGACGAGGTACTGGCAGAAATAAAACTGTGAGGATGGGTCGTGAGTCGTGCTTGGGTAGTTCAGTTGGTAGAGCACTTGCCCGCAAAAGGCAAAGGTCCCGAGTTCGAGTCTCGGTCAGGCACACAATTTTAATCTGCCAGGAAGTTTCATATCAGTGCACACTCTGCTGGAGACTGAAAATCTCTTTCTGGAAACATCCCCCAGGCTGTGGCTAAGCCATGTCTCCGCAATATCCTTTCTTTCAGGAGTGCTAGTTCTGAAAGGTTCGCAGGAGAGCTTCTGTAAAGTTTGGAAGGTAGGAGACGAGATACTGGCAGAAGTAAAGCTGTGAGGATGGGTCGTGAGTCATGCTTGGGTAGCTCAGTTGGTAGAGCACTTGCCCGCGAAAGGCAAAGGTCCCGAGTTCGAGTCTCGGTCCGGCACACAGTTTTAATCTGCCAGGAAGATTCATATCAGCGCACACTCGGCTGCAGAGT
Source organism: Schistocerca nitens (assembly GCF_023898315.1). NCBI lineage: Eukaryota > Metazoa > Arthropoda > Insecta > Orthoptera > Acrididae > Schistocerca > Schistocerca nitens. Next base: position 865,066,592 of record NC_064614.1, read on the forward strand.
GAAAATCTCATTCAGTAAGGAATATATATATTGAGAGGCCAATGTCAAAATACCCAGACTCGTAAACAGGGGTCAGACCCCACATCACAGCCATTCTCAACATTGTGAATAATGACCTTTTGCTGTCTGTTGCTAAAGTAAGAGGTGAACCAATTGTGACCTACTTCCTGTATTCTATAATGGTCCTATGTCTGGAGCAATATTTTGTGATCAACACAAATAACACCTTAGTTAAATAAAAAAATATGCCTAGCATTCGAAACCTTTTGTTTAACCCATCCATTACCTCACAGAGAAAATAGAATATAGCATTTTTAGTTGTTAAATGACTTGTAAAGCCGAACTGTACATTTGATAGCAAATCGTGTGATATAAAATGATCAATTATCCTCACATAACTTTAGCAAACACTGATGGCATAGATATAGGTCTAAAATTGTCTATATTATCCCTTTCTCCCTTTTTACAAAGCAGCTTTACTACTGAGTATTTAATCTTTCAGGAAACTGACAATTCCTAAAGGAAAAATTAAAAATATGGCTAAATACAGGACTAACATGTCCAGCATAGTACTCTAATATTCTGCTAGGCACTCCATCATAACCATGAGAGTCCTGGTCTTTAGTGATTTAATTACTGACTCAGTCTCCCCCTTGTCTGTATCACAAAGGAGTATTTCAGACATCAATCTTGGAAAGGCATTTGCCAAGAAAGTTATATGGTTCCCTGTGGAAGCTAAATTTTTATTTAATTCACCAGCAATGCTCAGAAAATGACTGTTAAATACTGTACATACATCTGTTTTTTCAGTAAAGGAAGTATTTTTACTACAAAATGACTTTATATCGTCAACCTTGCGATGCTGACCAGACACTTCCTTCACAGCTAACCATATGCTTTTAATTTTATCCTGTGAATTAGCTATTCTATTTGCATGCCACACACTTTCTGCCTTCCTAATAACATTTTTTAAGCACCTTACAATACTATTTGTAATGGGCTACTGTAGCTTGATTGTGACTACTTCTAACATTTTGATATAATTCCCACTTTGTTCTGCGTGATATCCTGATCCCACTAGTCAGCCATCTGGGCTGCCTATTACTGCTAGTACCCCATTTAGAATGTTCTAATGGAAAGCAACTCTCAAAGAGCATGGGAAATGTGTTAAGGAAAGCATTATATTTATCATCTATGTGATCGGCACTATAAACATCCTGCCACTCTTGTTCCTTAATAAGGTCTAAAAAGCTCTCTATTGCTATTGGATTAACTTTCCTACATAGTTTGTAATTATATGTGACATTTGTATGAGTAAAGAAGCCTTTAGTATTAAAATTTGTGCATCATGGTCTGAAAGGCCATTCACCATTTTACTAACAGAATGCTCATCTAGTAATGAAGAATGAATAAAAATATTGTCTATGGCTGTGCTGCTGTTCCCCTACACCCTAGTTGGAAAAAACACAGTCTGCATCAGATCATATGAATTTAAGAGCTCTACCAATATTCTTTTTCTTGCATCATCATATACAAAATTTATATTGAAGTCGCCACATACAACTAATTTCTGGTACTTCCAGAGGTACTACAAGAGGCTACTCTCCACTCATCTCTGACAGTTGGTCAGACCTATTGCATGTATGCAAAGTATAACTGTCTGAATACCTCATCCTCCTAGCTGCCTTCTTGCCAACTGCCAGTTCCCATTCCCCATCACTCTTCACCTTCCTCAGCCTATCTAGTTCCTCCTTTCTGCATTGTAACTGCACCTGAAGGGCGCAGATCTTACACTCCTGCTCCTCTATCAACTTATTTCTGCTACAGATTCTATGTTCCCAGGAGAGGATCTCGCTAGAATGCCCACAGGCTTCCCCACTGCATTCGCCCCTAATGAAAATACTTTGAACGAATCCCACACCATGACCCACTACTCACAAACCTATGACAGAGCCCACACTTCTCACTCATGGTAAAGTTTTACAGTTACTGAAAATAAACTATATGTCTATGTTACCTAAGTTTAGTTACATCAGTAGAACTATTCATAGAACTAACAATAGCAGTCTCAAAATTCTCTGTCTACTAAGAAAGCAAATACTTGTATTAATACTACTACACCACAGCTAATACCAATACCAACAAAACTTCACAAAATTATTAGCTAAAAACCAAAAATTCAAGCGGCCACTGTAACACTCAATGAAGTTAAAACACTGAATGAAAATTTTACTGTAATATTTCACTATAAACAATAAAAAACATCAGCTGAAAACTAAAGCACAATGTTTACTAAATGACTTCAATGCAAATTCTGAGTAGTGACCACATTTACAAAACTTTATTAAATCATTGTTTTGTCACAAACAGCACGAAACACTACTGAAAACTATTAAATTTAATAACTGTATAACAGAGCACAAATATCTCTGTCAGTACTTAGCTTTATAACCACTACAGCTGCAACTCCACACCGCAAAATGTAAACTCACTACTGAGGCACGAGGCTTGGACGAACAACGTAAGCACACTCACGAATAACAAACCATTAATGAAAATCCACGAATAAGTTACTTTTACAGCAAATATTAACACAAATAAAGTTTAAAATACGTAATTAAAGCCTAAAACTTTATAAAATATTGACAAACAATTTCAACAGAAGTCCAGCATACGTGACTTGATGCCCATGGCCTTTTCGTTATTTAACTCTAACTTTCCCAATGTCCTTCATACTCCAATTGTACTACCTCATTCCTCATACATCTTACTATCTTTATGCTAAACCACAACTACTTCTTCCTTGTAGGGGAGGCATACAAACAAATCCACAGGACAGCCTTGCCATGAGGGCACCCTCTTATACCAACCTGTTTTAAGGGCTGCCTACAGGAGACTTTCATAGCCAAACCCATAGTCTGGTTCAGGTTCATTGATGACATCTTCATGATCTGAACTCAGGACCAAGGCACTCTATTTTCAATCCTTCACAACCTCAACACCTTCTCTTCACTTAGTCCTCCTCAACCCAGCATGTAACCTTCCAGTGCATGTAAAACTCACCAACCACCAGCAGTACTTGAATTTCAGACAGCTGCCACCCCTTCCACACCAAAAAACCCCTCAGCTGTCTTCCCATACACACCAAAGAATCCCTCCCAAACAGTGTGGATACCCAGGTATGGTGTATCTGCATTAAGAAGATATCCCTTGCCCAACAGCTGAAGGTCTCACCAAGGCCTTCACAAACAGGCACTATCACCCAGACCCGGTCCACAAACAGATCTCCCATGCAACATCCCCACACTTAAGAACCAGCTACAAAGGGACATCCCCTTCACCACCCAAAACCATCCCGAATTGGAAAAACTCAACCACATCCTTTAGCAGGATTTTATTATCTTTCATCATGCCCTTAAATGAGGGACATCCTACCCAAAAACCTTCCCCACCCCTCCTAATGTAGTGTTCTACTGCCCACCATAGTCCATTCCTATGCCACTCCCAATCCCAACCCCTTGTCGTAAGGATCATACCCCAGTGGAAGACACAGGTGCAAGGCCTGCACAATCCAACCACCCAGCACCTCCTATTCCAGTTTTGCCATAGGCTTATCCTATTCCATCAGAGGTTGGGTCATCTGTGAAAGCAGCCATGTCATATACCAGCTCTGCTGCTTTTCAGTGCACAGCTTTTTATATTGGCAATTGGTGTGACTACCAACCAGCTGCCCACCAGGATGAAAGGCCACACCAAACTGTGGCCAAGAGCAAAGTAGACCACCCTGTGACACAACATGCAGCTGAACAGAGCATGCTTGATTTCAATGGCTGCTTCACAACCTGGCCCACCTGGATCCTTCACCCCACCATCAGATTTATTGAACTACGCAGATGGGAGTCATCTTTACAACACATTCTATGCTCCTGAAACTGAGACACTATGCAAATTGATAGGTCACACCACACCCATACAGACTTACCTGTGGTGCGATGAGGTATGGACATGGTATCAGGCAATTGACTTGAGCAGTGGCGAGGACAGAGGACATGGTGAGGCGCATGGGAAGCATCAGTTCGAGTTCGGCATGTGTGCTGGCCATGGGGCTTGGTTGCATATCCTGTAGTTCATTTTGCATTTGTCCTCTGAATATGTTGGGCATGTATGCAAGGATTTCATAGGGAAGCCAGCTCACCAGATAGATGTGATCACACTGGGAGGGAAGCAAGCAGAAAGAAGTGTTTTCTGCACTAACCAAGCTTTGGACAACACTGGGAGTTATTCTTCAGCTGACACCTCATGATCTTTTCAGTGAATGCATCTGGGAGCTCTCATATTTCTCAGAGTTAACTTTAAGTGAGGAAGAGTCAAATTCCGAGTAATGACCACATGTCAGTGTTTGGTGTTCTTAGTGTTCCTCCTGTTGTGGAAGGAGCCTTTGTTTTGCTCATTACTCTGTGACTTAAGTGAGGTCTCCTGGTTTGTGCTTCAGCTCAGCCTCCTCATTTAGAGTTTTGTGGCTGCTGCCCACTTATTGTCTCCAAATTTGAATGTAATGACCTGCATTATTGTGTCCCACTGGTGTCACATTTGACTTAAAGTTTAATAAGTTATTGTGGAAAAGTTTGTAAAATTTTATTCTTTTCCTGTTTACTTATGTTTTATTTATTATTATTGAAGTGTTGTGCTGATTCCCAGCTGGAACCAACAAGCATTTTGAAACTTAAGTCTCATGGTATTCTGTAATAATTTTTGTGAAACATTACTACTGCCTGGGAAAAATTTACTCTGGTGCATTGCTGTCTATTTATTAGTAGTATTATGTTGATGATATTCACCAACTGTACAGTCCGTGAGTAGTTTCTTGGAATGGTTCTACATTTGGTATGTGAATTTTGGAATTATCATGTAAGTCTCCCAATACAATTGCCTTGGACATTACAGTGCTGCCTCACACAGCGTCTTTCATGTACTTCCTGATTTCAACTTGTCTAATTGTTAACTATATGATGTTCCTGCATATAGTCACATTTGTCTCCTACATGTATTCTAGAAGATGAGAGCCAAAATTCTGAGCAGTTCAATTGTTAACTGTCCTGAGTTTGGACCAGTGGCGGTGGGCACTATGGATCAATTTTCTTTATATTGATATTTAAGCACCATTTTGTAAAATTCTGTTGATCAGAACTTGATTAAATTACAATCTGGAGACCTTTGCTATTCTGATTTACAGCTTTGGTATCAAAGTTACTAATTCCCAGTATGTTAGTAAATATTTTTTTGGACTCTGTAGTGAACTTACTGGATCTCAGATTTTGATTATATTAAATGTTATTAATCTTGCCAAATGAATTTCATGTTTTCATAAGCAACAGACTGTTTCTTTTTAAATTAACTAGCTTAAAGAATTTGGTTAAATTATTTTCATGTTTCACTACTGGTAAATGATTAACTGTTGTATTCAACTTTCATAACCTGAGTATTAACCTTGTACTTAGGTTTCAGCATATGTCTTGAGGTGTTAATAAATTTAGTTTTGGAAACTTGTCGATGTTGTGGGGGATGTTCAGTCCCATCATTTCCCAATCTTTCCACTTGCAAGCAACTTGGCGTGGAACCTAGAATAACAGAAATTATCCCAGCCTCAACCTATGGTAACTATTGTCATCACAACCTCCACCCAACAGTTTCCACCCCCTCCATCCTATCACATCCTCCTTATCCACATCCCCTCATGCTCATTGTGTGCTGCCCTCTGCCAATATACCCATCTGTCTTTCCTCTTCACTGTTCCTCTCCTTTTCCAGTCCCCCCTTCCCACATCTCTGCCTCATGGGCTCTCGATGCTCCATGTGACAGTTGCACTCAGGTCAAAGCTGCTAGAGATGGCGGTTATGTGTGCTTGAGGTATGTTTGCTCATGTGACTGAATGTGTGTGTGTTTCCTTTTCTGAAGAAGGCTGGGGTCAAAAGCTAAATGTGTAACAGTCTTTTCGTTGTGTCTGTCTGCAACACAACATGTCATCTTTACGGTGAGTAGTAGTGTATCCTTTCCTTTGGATTATTGCGTGTAACATCCATATACATGACTCCACAAATTTTTAAAGTACTTTTTCCCCCTACACTAATTAACCCTCCATCGGGCACAATTCTGTGACTCCCATACTCAGGTGCAATGAGCCTGACAGGTGTAGATTTTGAAATCACCTATTACCCAATATTTTCAACTTTAGTGCCCTAAACATTATCACTGTCTTGCATGGGAGTGTGTACAAACAGAACATATGAAAACGGATGCTAAAGAATCTTTTATTAAACACAAAAGAAACAACATACAAAGGAACAAAATTTTGAAACCACCACCAAACAGTTACAGTTTTCAATGTGTAAACTTTATTAACAGTACATTCCAATTTCAAGTCACTATTTTAGTGCTGGTGCCTTTCACACTCACTCAAAATTACCAGAAAAAACACACAGGCACAGAGAGAAGTAAAGTTGGCAGACCATATTTGTAAGGGTAAGCAGAGCTCATTGTGGCAGTTTTCACATCCTTCTGCAACCCATTTTTGTAGTGCAGGTGGTGCACCAACATCTTTTAGGATTTGGGAGTGCTGATGATTTCTCTCTGTCTTTTGTAGGGATAAATCTCTTGAGTCAGTTTTGCAACCTGGATGGGATTCCCATCTTCTTCATACTACTTCTACATAGCTCTCCAAGAACAAGGTGATGTGCCAGCAATTTTAGCAACATTCTTCTATGCAGTCTTTCAGCTGAACTCCAAGATAAATAACCCAGGAGCTGGTATTGCCCACATTCAGTCTGATCATTGGCCAGTACTTTGTGTTTTGGCCCACACTGTAAGTAGCACACATTTTATCTGTAGTATCAATACCATCTTTTGGTGAATTTTAGAAAGTGAGTATCTCTGGTTTATTTTTCTCTCCAGGTTCAGCACCAATGGCACTGTCATTATGAAGCAAAGATATAAGCATTAAATTTTTTTCTAGTGCAGTATGTAGGAAATCAAAACCTTTCCAGCATTAAAACCAAACACACTGCTTTAATTTTTATTCTCTTCTATGTAAACAAAATCTGATGGCAACCGTCTCTTATTTTTTCTGACAGCTTTCTCATCTTCAAATAGCTGATGAGGTCAAAATCAGTTGTCAGTGATACTGTGACTTTATACAAATACAGGCTTAGCGATTCTCTTGGCAGCTCCGCTTGGTTTTTTGCTGACACAAAAAGGACTCACTGGTTGTAGTCCAACATGCTGACTGTATATACCATTTTAGCATCAACAAGAGCAAAATCTTTTACCCCATTTTTGTTTGGTTTCGAGGCTATATACTGCCAAAAAAATACATCTAAGATGAAAACTTCAATGAATTTTGTCTATTGTGACATTATTTCCAGCACATTAGCTCCTTTTTACAAACGTTTTGAAAACTCCATGAATAGGAGAGCACTGGTCAAATTCTTTCGATTGGGCTCTCGTAGTTCGGTTGTCAAAATGAAGGCAATATATCAGAGTCTTAAATCATTTGAGATTCAACACGAGACTGAATTTTTCAATGCCATCATCTTCATTCCACCCCCCCCCCCCCCCCCAGAGTTCCTCCAGACTTTGACAATTCCCTCTGTGTAGACCTGCCAGGTGCAACAAGTCAATAAAAGCACTTAGTTCAGTTATATCTGTGGAACTGATCTCTCTCTCTCTCTCTCTCTCTCTCTCTCTCTCTCTCTCTCTCTCACTCAACACACACACGCGTGCGCGCGCGCACCACACACACACACACACACACACACACACACACACACACACACTGGAAAAATGATTCTCGATAGCACCAATGTATTGGTTTTGCTTTTGACAATTGTTTTGTTTCAAGGATGTTGTCAATGAATGAATTATTCCAACATTCAACTGCACTTTTGCATTCCTAGCATTTGCCATGACTCCAGGACGGTGAGTGATGATGATGTGATGTCCCATGTGATGGCTTTTTGACCCACATGGTCTTCTAATAATCTCTTCCAGAATAATTTTTTTTTGTATTGCTGTCTCTTCCTTCTTCATCTTCAGCAGTGTCCTCACCATCTTGACCTCTTATGGAATCACCTTCACATTCTTCCACCTTGTCTAGTGAATCAATGTCAGTCCCATCATTGTCAAGATCCTCAAATAGCATCAGGGTCTTCATCGCCATTGAATATCAGCAAATGCTGTATTTCTTTGAGATGACACAGATTAGACAAATCGTAATAATTCCGAGCTATATCTGTGAGAGTTTGGAGTGCAAAAGAGAGAACAGCAGTATAATTATGTATTCAGGCACAATGTGCCTGAAAGGCTGAGTCAGCATACAATATGTTTTTGCAAAATATTCACAACATTCACATTACTCATCCATCAAGCGAGAAAAATAACAATTCTGATGAAAAAGAACCAAAAATTTACGTCTCCATAAATGAGATGTAATCAGGAGCCCATGAGCCCATGAACTTCACATCTGCTCTCCCTAAAGTTCATACAAAAATTAATGGAGGGGGCTGTAAACATCATCTGAAAATAAGAAGGTAATTACGACAGGGAAATTCTGCATCATCTAATTGGAGGGAGAGAAACAAAAACATGTCAGCTGTACCTGTCAGGCCAGCTGCACCTGACAGAAAGTCAAGTGTGCCTTTTGGTTTGTATATACCATTTGAATAATCTGTAGAATAAACAGATGGCATTGACATAGTAATCGCTAACCCACCTTTTATGTTTACAGCAGAGATGTCACATGACATAAACAAAAGGAAAGTTGAACTTTTAAAATTCACATTTAAAAAATCATCTCATATGGATGACCCAGAAACAGGAATCCCTGACATTGAGGAGCAACTGTAAGAGTTGAAAACAAATAAGATGCTAGGTCCAGAGGGGATGGCTCAAAAATTTCTTAAGTAAAAGAACACATTATGGTGTTTTGCACAGCAAGTGTTCATTAGAAAAAGGGTATTGTCAGGAGTCCCCAAGGGAACTGGGCTGGGACTGCTTGCTCTCTATATACATACATGATCTGATGGATAGGGTAAGCACCAATCTGATACTGTTTGTTGATGATGGTCTAGTATACCAGAAAGTATCATTGTTGAGTTACTGTAGAAGGGCACAGGATGATTCAGATAGAATTTCTATTTGGTGTGATGAACATAAGAGCTTGTTTAAATGTATACAAACGTAAATTAAAGCAGATGAATAGGAAAAACAATCCTGTAATGTTCAAATACATTACTGATGGTATGCTGCTTGACACAGTCACATTGATTACATATCTAGGTGTAACACTGCAGTGCGATATGAATTGGAATTAGTATGTAAGAGCAGTAGTAGGGAAGTCAAATCGTCAACTTTGGTTTATTTGCAGAGTTTTAGGAAAGTGTAGCTAATATGTAAAGGAGACAACATATGGAACACTTGTGTGACACATTCTTGAGTAATGCTCGAGTGTTTGGGATCCCCATCAGATCACATTAAAGAAAGACATTGAAGCAATTCAGATGCGTGCTATTACATTTGTTACTGGTAGGTTTGATCAATATGTGGGTTGTAAACGCAAATGGGAATCCCTGGAGGGAAGCAAACATCCTTTTTGTGAAATGTTGTTGTAAAGTTTAGAGAACTGCAATTTGCAGCTGACTGCGGAACGGTTTAACTGCCACCAATGTATATTTTGTGTATGGACCACCCATGGAAAGAAGAGAGAAAATAGGACTTTTACAGAGGTATATAAACAATTGTTTTTCCCTTTTCTAGTGGAATAGGAAAGGAAATTACTAGAAGTGGTGCTTGATATCCTCTGCCTACACAGTGGTGGATACATATGGGGGGATGCGTGACCCCCCCACCTCCACCCACCCCCCTTGTGGGGCTGCCGGCATTGCCACCCGTGATGTAATTAACCAATTTGCCAGAAGAATAGGTGTGTAGAATTTATCTTTTAAGGAAGAGAACCACAATTGTAAATTTTTTATATCATAAGATGGAATTGTCTTGTATATGTGTATAATCAGTTTAAATAAAACTTTCTTAAGCTTTGCATGTGACTTGATTACTTTTTATTACACTAAAAGTAAAGGTAGCTCAAGATATCTTTAGCTCTACCTCCTTGAGGTTTTTCTGTATCCGCCACTGAGAATACACCATATGGTGGCTTGCACAGTATGTATGTAGAATTAGCTATAGTTAATATGAAAGCTATATTTTGGGGAGGCTACAAGTTGAAATTCAGCATTGTTCTCTAAATTGATACACAACGAGAACTACAATACAAAAGAGCTAACAACTGGCACAACAAGCAATGGGGATAATTTTTTTGGGATGACAAAGGCATCATTCAATGAGATTTTCTGGAACATCAACAGGGGCATTAATGAACTCACTTCAGATGCTTAGAAAACTCCCTTGGAGGAAGAGATGACACAAGAAGCTGAAAGTGATTAAAGTTCACCATGAGAAAAGTGAGACCTCACAACACTTTTGAAACAAATCAGCTGATCAGCAAATTAGTCTGGACTATGGCTTTCCTATCCACCACAGAGGCAAGATCACATACCATTAACTTCTGTTTGGTATTTTTCAGGGACAAAAAAGTGTGTCTGTGACAAAGTCAGTATAATACGGTAGACCCACTTTTCTTCCCATAGGGGTTTTGAGAGTTCGGTTCAACAAGCATGAATATATAGTTTTCATTAAAAATAATTTTTTTTATAGAGGTAGAACTAGATCAATTGTACTTGCGGTTGGAGCAACCTACATTAGGAAATAAAGAAGTTGTGAAAACTTTTGTGTTACCATTAAGCAGTATAATGACATTTTACTGTTATCACAGTATACAGATTTCCTCATCTTTTATTAATGTATACCTCAAGCCTTCCACATCACTGAAGGGAGACTCTTTGATAGTACCTATGAACAAATAAATGGATAGCATCAGTTTTATAGGGAAAAGTTAGGTCTAGGAGTCAAAGCCTTTTATGCTACAAAGGCAACTTGTATGTAAGGTGTCTGCAGTGTGACTATCTTGGCACAAAGTCTGGTGGTCAGGAACTTGACACCACCTACTCTCCCCTTCTTGACAACCTATTGGTAAAAATTTGTTCCACCAACAGGACATTGACTGGCTATCACTTTCATTTGTTAGCAACCTCACCTGAGGAAGCAATTTCATTTCCAGGAAAATATATACAAGGCACAATTACAACCAATTCAGTATTGTGCAGGAAGCATTCTGGGAAGGAAGTCAGGCTTGAGTTGAACATACCACCAAGAACATTGGAGAGGCAGCAAAAGCTAGGAGTGGGTAAGGATGACAAAGGACCCCTGCCCCACAATATGTACCAGTGTACCCATTAGCAGTGAAGGACAAATAAATGCTAATCAGTGCCTCTTGTATTCAGTGAACAGTTATCATGTGTGTCATATACGGTGTCACAGGAGTAATCACCAGTATTCAGGGATATAACAGGAATGATCATTCGAAGCAAAATAGTCTAGTAAATATGAGCTCTAAAATGCATACTTTAAGAAGCTATGAGCACTTCATCTCCAATACTGTGAAACAAATCTCTTCTACTGCAAGCTCTTTGCTTTCCATGGTTTGAGAAGTGATAGTATGTACCAGACATTTTTTTTTAATGACCATTCCTCCTTGGACACCCTATATACTCAATCTAGGCTTTTCCATCAATGCACTTTTGTTTTTAGATGATCGTTTTGTATTTGAACTAATCATGCACCATAAACTTACCTGTTTCTTTGTAACAAAAGAAGGAATGAGAGGAAGAAGGAAAGATATTTAACTCTTTCATAAGAGATGCACTGTAATGATAATTCAACTGAAACTACAATATAAAGGTAATGCACCTATCAAACATAATATGAGCTATTTTCCACTTGTCAGATGATTTTTAGTAAGATTTTGACTGCTTTCAACTGACTAAAATGTTTATTTCTTGGTTTTTCATATTTTTCAGATAAATTCATTTACAATTACTATTACAACATATCTTAAGGACAAATTAATTCACAAATCAATAACATTACATTATTTAAAACTTGATAATTTACATCATGAGCTTGATTGTGAACATAATGATAATGGCAAACAGTTTGGTAAAGAAGGAGATCAACAATGTGCAACTGTTACATTACAAAATATTATTACAAAGGACTACTGAAGGCACTGAATTCTGTAAGTTGTTTCAACATGGACTGAAGAGAAAGTGAATGCCGTATACAGTTGATATCAAACTTATTATCCACAGTCATGCAATTGGATTGGCCCATAATGATCAAATAAAATGTCTGCATTACATACAAAGTCAAGAAAATTCTTTCAAAGTTCAAAAGTTTCATATTAATTTTTCAGAGTTAAGCTAGATGAAATTAAGGAAAGAATACCTACTACAAAATTTTATGAAAATTTGAATCCATGTTAATCAGTGAGATGCAAATAGTCTGAACATAATCAGCAACAAAAGTTGCTATTTATTATGCATCTTGATTAAAATCCAAGCCTGTATGATTGCTGTAGGAGATAGCAAAGTGAAACATGGTACTGATTCACCAATGATAACTGAAACATAGACATTATCCTTTCTGGTCAATTTTTTTAATACCGTGACAAAAATGTTCTGTGAATAAATTCATTACAACAGCACATTTCTTAATCTCTCTACAGTCAAACACATTCATGACCTGAGAAGCATTTATGGATCCAAATCTGAAATTGTGTGAGTGCTGACTTCAAAAGAACTTTGTGTATTACAGTTTAATTAGAGATACTCTAATCAAATTTTCAATTACAGTAATTGGCAGACAAATTTATCATAATCAACAAGTTACATTCTGTGGAGATTACAAACAAGAAAATGACTGCAGACAGCTTGACAGAAAAGTTTAAATGATGTTGAGAACAGCTTTTGCGGCAACTGTTTTCAAGCTAGAAACTGGTGAGGAAAAGAACATTACAGCTTTCATCACCTGAATGATTGATGTACAAGTTCAATTCATTGCATACACCTTAATTTTGTGATTTTTTTTTCATTATTATTTAACATTTTCTATAAAAAGTTTGTGATCTGCCAACAAAACATTTTTCTCTTCAGTCTTGATGAAGATTTACATGAATATGTGATGAACGACCTGGGGCAGTGTAAAAGTGGCAATCAACATGTATTTCTTATTTTAAAAAGAAATATACTATCACAAATTATTGGCAGTGTTCAGTTATTATTTACCATGTACACAATGTACTTACTTTCTAATTCATTCATTTTTCTGTATGAGAAACTACATACATTTTCTGCAATCACATTGATGTGCATTTATATTTTGCTTCACTTGGCTTCAGCATAAAAACCAACCCTCTTTTTTTTGGTTTTGTTTTTAATGAACTCAGGTAGCCTCTTTCCCCCTACACCCATTTCTGGGAAAGGCTGTGCAATAAGATTACCTTTGACGGTATTGTGAATGTCTTCCTTCTACACTTTCACACAGCCTTTCCATTAGTTATAAACTCAACAGCACACAGTACTAGAGAAAATTATTAAGCATGAAGCTTGAAATACAAAGGTAGCAAGATTATACTGACGGACTTTCAAAAGTTGTTTTTCTTACATAAGTTTATTTAGAAAACATAATAGAAAGAACTTAAGTTAGGTCTGTAGTATCTTCTCCAATTAATAAATGATCAAAAAATAGTTGCTAATGTATCTGAATGAGTATCTATATACATCACAAGCAAATATCGAATGGTGTGTTGTAAACAGTATGAGTGTGAAATCAAATTTATAATACAAGCTTTGAGTTCTTGGACAAATGTGGTGTGTTTCAGGACCCAAAAATATTGTAAAAGTGTAACTAGAATAAAAAGCACTGTACTACCTTAAATTTTTGCTGGTACCACAAACACAAAGCAAAGAGGTAGTTTCCTGTCATAAAAATAATGGCAAACGCGTTATTGTATAATAATGTGAAAATGTAAAGCTGCAATTAATGGACCCAAGATGCAAAACTACCATGTAACTTAGATTCTCATGTGAGTATGAACCTAAAATGAAATGTGAGTAAAAAAAAATACCCGGAAAATGATAATTTCTAAATAGCCATTTACACAATGAGAGAAATTTAAATTGTGACACAGTACCACCAGACCCATAACCATGAGTTAGTTTAATAAAGTAACAACGAATTTAGTCTGTGGGGAGGGGGAGTGGACAAAACTAGCAGCTTCCCTTCCAAGAATATCTGCAAATTTGGGCATATACCCTTTGTTAGTCAATATCTTTTTCTCTTGTATTAATTACTGTTATGCTTATCTGAGAAATGATTAAGTAAGTTTGCACATACTGTAATTTACATTGGGTAATTATGGACAGTTTAGTGTACAAACAATGCAAATAGATATGACAATAAGGCACGAGAAAAAATCTGTGTACAAAATTTAATGAGTTGTCCTCCCTTCTGTTTCATAAATAGATTGCTTGTGTGTTCCTGATAATGTGAATGTGACTTGCACTGTGAATATGCAGAACCCTATTAGTTGTAAGATACATACACAAGTATTTTACTCCCTGAAATAGGTATTAGTACACATCCTTGATTTCTACTAATTATTTCACAATGTTAACCTAACTGAAGAGAACTATAGTAAAATTTATTTTCACTTGTTTGCTAATAAGGCAATTTTGACACCATATATTTGTTCTTGTAATAATGATAGGTAAGCATTCATTCACACATATGATAACTGGTATTTCCAGTTGCACTCCAGCTTAAATACCATGAAATCTGAATAATCCATTTCTTTTATGGCAACAATAGCCTTGCGTTCCCTACTTGTTGGTGTACTACATCCTTGGGTTGGTAAGTAATTTATGTAGGAAGGCAAACATTTCTTTTATCAGTGAAGTATGTTTAAAAGTGATGGCTTCTGGTGCAGAAAAGCTTCTCTCTCTTAATACCACTGTCTATGAGGAGAGCACAAGCTTAAAGTACCTAGAGAAGGAATGTCCCACCATGGAAAATCCAGGATGGAATGTAACAATATTATGAAAACGATAGTTGCTACTCACCATACAGCAGAGATGCTGAGTCGCAGATAGGCACAACAAACGGACCACCAACCTCAGCAGCCAGAGACTGCTGTCATGTGTATGCGAGTTGTGTTTGTGTGTGTGTGGTTCTTTTTCTTTTTTTTCCCCCTCTTAATGAAGGCTTGTTGTCCGAAAGCTCATTTTCTGACAGTCTTTTTATTGTGCCTATCTGTGACTCAGCATGTCTGCTGTATGGTGAGTAGCAACTATCTTTTTCATAATATTGTCCACATGTGAAATAAAGTATACTTTAACTGGGAAAAAAAAACTTTTCAAACCTCAGTTACAAATTCTAATTATGTAGATGGCTTTGTTTTTCAGTACAATTATTTTTGGTAACAATTGTTGTTACTTTTTATATTACAATAAAACTCAGCTCCCCCCCCAAGCTATGGTAATTATCTCTAATGTGTCTCTCATGGTTGCAATAAAATAATAGTTTATGTAACATCCTGCAGTTGTTGCTGCAAAAATAACTCTCAAGTAATGCTGAATAGCCCAATAGTCTCTTACAAAACAGAATAATAATTGGCTTGAATTTTTAAAGTTTCTGTCAAAAAAGTAGGCTGCTCAAGGTTGCTCCTTATGTCTCCCCCCACTTTGACCCTGACACTGCAGTGTTGCCACAACAGGTGCCAGCAGGTCAGTTGTCACAATTCGCTACTTCCGTATATTTGGTTTTGCTTTTTTGTGAACTTATTCTGCTTTACAGACAGTTATAAAGAGTAACATTCTCTGCATAGATTAGTTGGTAGTCCATGTATTCTTAGTGTATGCCAGGATTGAATGTACATTAGAAAACGAACTAAATATGTAATGTTTAATTAAAGTTATTTAATTAACCTGCTTGTGATGAGAGAGCCAGAATGAACACTACTTTGCCCAAGTACAAAAGTTGACAGCAAAAGCTTGTGGAGTCACAGAAAGAACAGTGCAACATGTTAGTGATTAACTTCTTCAGAGGCTGTAGGTGTGAATACTTTCTTCCATTCACCACATAAGGGATATAAACTGGAAAATAGATTTACTCAAATGGATGATTTTAATAAAAAAAAGTAGGCTGCAGGAATGTGTTAGAATACTACAATAGAGGATAGTATCCTAGGTCTAATGAAGTCTACGACTAATACAAAATTGAGTATAAGGGCTTGGAAACGTTCATTCTTCCCCTTCTAAATGACATTGGTTTTGTGACCAGAAAATGTGAGGACGAACAAAAATTTCTTATGGAACAAAGGGATATTGCTACCTTGGGAAATACATTTTTGTGAACTATGCATTTATTGCATGCAGAGGACAACAAGCCTTATCTGAATGAAACTCGGTTTTCGCAAACCCATAGGAAGAAATATGTCTGGCACCACTTCAAGGAAAATGGTGGCCCAAAAATATCAACAGGCACTTTTGTATAGTGAATATTGGTGTTTTGGGTGGGGAAGAGTTGCAAATGTAATCCCTACAGGTGGTAGGGAATATTTTTAAGGGAAGCCATCACAACAAGAATCCTGGCAATGATTTGCAAGTACTTGTATACTGCCGTGACTGGAATATCTTGTTTGTAGGTGACACGAGACAAAAACGATTTTGGACTAAAAATAAGAGATGTATATCATTTTTTTTTTTTTTCAGAAATATCACTAACATTTGAAAATACCACTAACTGGCATGGCTGTAAGATGGTGAGATGACCTTGACCCACCTATTTTTGTGAGAATCATTATAACTCTTATTGCAGCTCGTAACACATTACAGAGTCAAAAGGAAGGAGACACACAGTATTAAGCTCAATGTTAACCAGAGGGGAAATGGCATTATAAGATTTTTTCTTTATTACCTCTGACTTTTTAACCAATGAATGCTGTTGAGGGTGAAAAATATGTGATGCCCCATGAGTGAACTTGCTGAAATTTTCTCATCAATTCCTAAAAAACAAACAATATACGTCTTCATGCCCTAAATTCATTAAACCATGTAAATATATTATTCTCATACACGAAGTCAACAAGTATAATCTAATAGGTTCTGTTGACTTATGATTTTTAAAGAGATCTTGGCATCTATTGATTAGCTAACTCATTTTTACAATTTTTTATGATGTGACACAACAGATACAAGGAACACATTACGGATGCAGACTGGCATGTCCAACCTTCTCACTTATTTATGCCACAATTTATAATGTACTGTGCAGTATTGTTCATTGACAATGTTAACACATTTTTCACAATAAAAATTTTTTAAATGCACACAAAATTCAGTAACAATAATACACCCATTGTAGGGATTTGTTCTCCCTATAAATACAAAAGCTACTTTTTCCTTTTTCTTTTCTATCTTTCAAAATTTCTGAAGAATACCAGAGCCAGTACAAAACCTACAATATGCACAGGTTTTGACAAATTTAATCATATTGTAAACAATAAAATCAGCACATCAAATGATTACAGAAATAAGAACAAAAAGCTTATACACTGCCACACGTAGAGGCAAATTATTACCATAAAAAGAATGACAGATATTGTATAGGTATATATATCTATGAATACATGTATAAACAAAGTGCCTTGCACATCTGTGATATACCACGACATCTGTTTCAGTGGCTTGGCAACAAAAAAGTGAATATAGCTTGTGTATGTGTGTCTTTACATATACTTCTTTTCCACATCATATGCTTCTTTTAATTAAAATTATTAGCTGTGATCCATTCCAATACTGAACCAAAAGAACACACTCAAGATACAAACATAAGAGTCAACACTATAAGGGCATGTGTTAAAAACCAAATAACTTAGGATTATTACATTTCTATATCATAACTGTCAAAAATTGATTTTACTTTATCATCTACTGACAAAATATTCACAGCCTGCAAGACATTCTGAAGTTTACTGTAACTGTGGCTAGAGCTGTAATGGAATATTTTAACAGTTGTGACTCAAAATACATTAACCAAATAGTCACCAGAAGTGTAAAGAAATAAAAATTACATTTAGACAACTCTTTCACAGAGGATAAAGATCTCTAGGAAAATATTAACATAGTAAAATACACAACAATTATTAAAATATGTAATTAAACTCTGGAGAATAAGATAATCATGTCAATTCTTAAATAAATTACCTCAAAGGATGATTTACATTAGAAAATGAACGAGCCACTACAAGCTTCAGAGTAAAAGATCTAATACATTTTTTCATTTCACATACTGTTTGT
This sequence comes from Schistocerca nitens, assembly GCF_023898315.1. Classification (NCBI taxonomy): domain Eukaryota; kingdom Metazoa; phylum Arthropoda; class Insecta; order Orthoptera; family Acrididae; genus Schistocerca; species Schistocerca nitens. The sequence goes on from NC_064614.1 coordinate 865,084,957, forward strand.
CGAACTGCAATGGATGTTCCATTTTCATTTTTAATATTGTTATTACTTATCATAAATTATTTACATGAATCCTAAACTCAGTCTACAGAAACAAACAAAACATACCATTCTCATATAAAATAGAACATCCTATATATGCCACAAATAAAGGTCAAGTTGGTTTTGTGTGTTAAATAGATTTCTAAAAGTTTAACAAGCACTATGCAGTTTATGCAAATAAGCTACTGGCAGTGATAGCTAGTTCTTTTAAATCTGAATACTATACAACAAATCCTGTGCATATAAACAAATGCGTGGTAACTGCAAAGTAATTACACATTACTTCAGATTCTTTCAACAGCACACCATTAATCCAAAAACGAAATTCTTACTTCCTTTTGGCAGTGAAAGTCAGTCTTATCACAAAATCACAATTCAAATATTGCATCGCTTGAGTCAACACTTGTCTTAAAAGGAAGAAAGTAGATCACTACCAATGATCCAATACACAAAATTGTGTAATAATTAATGCCCTGTGACTTTAACTCCAGAAACTACCATAAAATATTTTTCACTTTCATATTTTGTTATCAAATTACAGCTTTACATAGTCTCTTAAATTTTTAAGAAGCTCATCACATATCTGTTGATTGCAGCACTAAATTTGTTGGACATTAATACACTGTCAAAAATTTAGTATCAATTGCCCTGTAACTTCTTAGGCAGGTGTTATACTGTCTTCCTAAATAAGCAATTCTCATAATTGCTTCAACTAACGTTCTCATTATTTATTTACACTTGAATTGCTTGTGACCTGATACTCAGGTTTTTCACATTCCACAATGTCCTAATAAATAGAAACTGTACAAATATATTTATCCACTGTTCAAAACATGAGGATAAAACATGAGATCACCCGTTTGACATTCATAGAAATGTTTCGATGTACATCCACAAATTACTTCCCCTATTTACAAGATGCACATAAACATGCAGCAGGCAGATTGTCACTAGTACATATCCTACTGCCTTTCTTTCAACATGAGGTCAGTCTATGCAGCACATCACTTTATTTCCTTTTTGTCTTGATCTACAGTTGTGAGTCTTCGTAAAATTACTTTATATTTGTATTAAAATATAACTCTGAATTCTGCATTTCACTCTTTTCATAAAAAAGGCTTTATATATAATGTGAAATGTTTCACTTGTAGAAATATATCTTCCACTCCCCAGTAATGGAGATCATGCATAGTGAGGATTCAACACAAATTTTGCAGCTTAAACTCATTGTTCCAAGCTTGCTGCAGCAGACCATTACCTACTTGCTAATGCTAGCATTTGTAGTCATCATGATGGTAGGCTCAATTGATTTGATGGGCTTTTCTGCAAAAACAAAAATTGTTTGTGTTACACACCTAATTAACATATTATATCACAAAGTGCATATAATTAAAAAGTTGTGGAGGGAGAGGCACAGGGATCAACAACTGCCACACAGATTTCTATGAGCTATTGGCCTTACTGATTTTAATCTTTTCTGCAGTACATCACTTTTACTTTTCAAACGTCACAGAAGCTCTTCTGGATACCTTGCTGGCTTAGCACCAGTACACTTTTTATTTCAGGTGTGCTAGTCCAGCAGCTACTATTGTGGGTTACAGGTAGTTTGTTACCTAAATGAAATTTCTTTTATTGTATGAGTATACTGATAAGAATACTTTAGGTAGCTAAGTGCTACTGACACTCTTAGAGACTGTAAGGATTATGTATAACGATTATGGAACACTGTCACTGTTTGTAAATTGATCTAAAAATGTATGGACCATATCTACTTTACATTCTATATTTTTAAACTAAATGAGAATATAGTGGTTCATGGTGTGGGTTCCTGTAGTCATGTCCTAGTTCATGAACCATGGGCAACGTATGAGTGGCCAAGTAAGTGGTCCCGACAGTCGGGATACCAGTTACTTTGGAAGAAGGCTGGGCATCTCAGACATATTCTGAGTCGTGGTCACCTTTGTGCACATACGGCAAAGACTACCAAATCCACCGGTTAGTCCCTCAACCGTTAGGGGTAAAACCCAATGGGACTCGGGGCAAGTAAGGCTAGCAACCTGCTCCCCTGGTACTTTAAATATGATGCTGGCAACAATCAGAGCAAAATGCCTCGGACCTTTGGAGGTGACGGAGTCCCACCTCTAACTGACAAACCAGGGACTCCTAAGATACGACTCGGCAAACGAATGGTAATGAGATGGGGAGCTATTAATATCAATGGGGGCTACTCTGGGAAGAAGGTAGAGCTGGCAGAGGCTGCAAGTAAGATGGGGCTGGACGTTTTAGCTGTTAGTGACATTCGGGTAAGGGGTGAGAAAAAGGAGGAAGTGGGAGAATACAAGGTCTACCTGTCAGGAGTCAAAGCAGGAATAGCACAATGGGGTGTAGGGCTTTACATCAGGAAAGAAATGGAACCCAGCATAGTTGCAATAAGGTATGTAAACGAACGACTGATGTGGATAGATTTGACAGTGTCTAGCAAGAAAATTAGGATTGTGTCAGTATATTCGCATTGTGAAGGGACAGATCAAGACAAGATGGATAGTTTTTATGACGCACTCAGTGACGTAGTTGTTGGAGTAGAGGACAACGATAGTGTTCTGCTCATGGGTGATTTTAATGCCAGGATTGGAAATCGAACAGAAGGGTATGAAAAGGTTATGGGTAAATTTGGAGAGGATATGGAGGCCAACAGGAATGGGAAACAACTCTTGGATTTCTGTGCCAGTATGGGCTTAGTAATCACAAACTCCTTTTTTAAACATAAGAACATTCACCGGTATACTTGGGAAGGCAGGGGAACCAGATCTGTCATTGACTATATAATAACAGATCAGGAATTCAGGAAGGCTGTGAGGGACACACGTGTATTCAGGGGATTCTTTGATGACACTGATCATTATTTAAACTGCAGTGAAATTGGGATTGTGAGGCCGAAAGTGCAGAAGGTCAGGTCCATATGTAGGAGGATAAGAGTGGAGAAACTTCAGGATAAGGAAATCAGGCACAAGTACATAACAGCGATCTCAGAAAGGTACCAGTTAGTTGAATGTAGTCAATTACAGTCACTGGAAAAGGAATGGACAAGGTACAGGGACACAGTACTAGAAGTGGCTAAAGAATGCCTTGGAACAGTAGCGTGTAAAAGTAGGATGAAGCAAACAGCTTGGTGGAATGACACAGTCAATGCAGCCTGTAAAAGGAAAAAGAAGGCTATCAAAAATGGCTACATACTAGAACTCAGGTAGACAGAGAAAGTTAAGTTGAAGAAAGAAACAAAGCCAAACAGATAATTGCAGCATCCAAGAAGAAATCTTGGGAACACTTTGGAAACAGGTTGGAGACTATGGGTCAAGCTGCTGGAAAACCATTCTGGAGTGTAATTAGCAGTCTTCAAAAGGGGGGTAAGAAGGAAATGACAAGTAATTTGGACAGGTCAGGAAAACTGCTGGTGAATCCTGTGTATGCCTTGGGCAGATGGAGGGAATATTTTGAAGAGTTGCTCAATGTAGTTGAAAATACGATCAGTAATGTTTCAGATTTCGAGGTAGAATGGGATAGGAATGATGGTGGAAATAGGATCACATTTGAGGAAGTGGAGAAAATGGTCAATAGATTGCAGTGCAATAAAGCAGCTGGGGTTGATGAAATTAAGTCGGAACTCATCAAATACAGTGGAATGTCAGGTCTTAAATGGCTACACAGGATAATTGAAATGGCCTGGGAGTCGGGACAGGTTCCATCAGACTGGACAAAAGCAGTAATCACACCAATTTTTAAACATGGAAACAGAAAAGATTGTAACAACTACAGAGGTATCTCTTTAATCAGCGTTGTCAGTAAAATCTTCTCAGGTATTGTTGAAAGGAAAGTGTAAGTATTAGTTGAGGACCAATTGGATGAAAATCAGTGTGGGTTTAGGCCTCTTAGAGGTTGTCAGGACCAGATCTTTAGCTTACGGCAAATAATGGAGAAATGTTATGAGTGGAACAGGGAATTGTATCTATGCTTTATAGATCTAGAAAAGGCATATGACCGGGTTCCTAGGAGGAGGTTATTGTCTGTTCTACGAGATTATGGAATAGGAGGCAAACTTTTGCAAGCAATTAAAGGTCTTTACATGGATAGTCAGGCAGCAGTTAGACTTGACGGTAAATTGAGTTCATGGTTCAGAGTAGTTTCAGGGGTAAGACAAGGCTGCAACCTGTCTCCACTGTTGTTCATATTATTTATGGATCATATGTTGAAAACAATAGACTGACTGGGTGAGATTAAGATATGTGAACACAAAATAAGCAGTCTTGCATATGAGGATGACTTAATTGTGATGGCAGATTCGATTGAAAGTTTGCAAAGTAATATTTCAGAGCTAGATCAGAAATGTAAGGACTATGGTATGAAGATTAGCATCTCCAAAACGAAAGTAATGTCAGTGGGAAAGAAACATAAACGGATTGAGTGCCAAATAGGAGGAACAAAGTAAGAACAGGTGGAGGGTTGCAAGTACTTAGGATGCATATTCTCACAGGATGGCAACATAGTGAAAGAACTGGAAGCGAGGTGTAGCAAAGCTAATGCAGTGAGCGCTCAGCTACGATCTACTCTCTTCTGCAAGAAGGAAGTCAGTACCAAGACTAAGTTATCTGTGCACCGTTCAATCTTTCGACCAACTTTGTTGTATGGGAGCAAAAGCTGGGTGGATTCAGGTTACCTTATCAACAAGGTTGAGGTTACGGATATGAAAGTAGCTAGAATGATTGCAGGTACTAGTAGATGGGAACAATGGCAGGAGGGTGTCCACAATGAGGAAATCAAAGAAAAACTGGGAATGAACTCTATAGATGTAGCAGTCAGGGCAAACAGGCTTAGATGGTGGGGGCATGTTACACGCATGGGAGAAGCAAGGTTACCCAAGAGACTCATGGGTTCAGCAGTAGAGGGTAGGAGGAGCCAGGGCAGACCAAGGAGAAGGTACCTGGATTTGGTTAAGAATGATTTTGAAGTAATAGGTTTAACATCAGAAGAGGCACCAATGTTAGCACTGAATAGGGGATCATGGAGGAATTTTATAAGGGGGCTATGCTCCAGACTGAACGCTGAAAGGCATAATCAGTCTTAAATGATGATGATGATTATGAATGAGAATATACATAAAACTGTGAATACTTGCATAATATCATCAGATAATGTCCCCCCTATCAATGGTGAAACTAAAGAATTGGGAAAAATACAATTGATATTATGCTAAATAGTCTGGCAAGTTAGGAATTATATAAAACAGTTGCATTTTAAATTTTATGTTTTATAACAACTGTCTTTTTTCTTAACAATTAAGGAAAAAACAGATTGCTACTTACCGTAAAGAAGACACATCAAGTTGCTGACAGGCACAATTTAAAGACACTCAGATACAGCCTCCGGTCACAGCCTTCATCAGTAAACACACAGACTGACGACTCCAGCATTTCGGGCTGGAATCCATTCTGGCCCCAGATACTGGAGTTGGCAATCTCGCGCACGTGTGTGTGTGTGTGTGTGTGTGTGTGTGTGTGTGTGTGTGTGTGTGTGTGTGTGTACTGACAAAGGCTATGGCCGAAAGCTACATGTGAGTGTCGTTTAATCACGACTGTCTGCAACTAGATGTGTCTTTTTCACGGTAAGTAGCACTCTGTCTTTCCCTACATCGTTAATACTCCTACCTGGAGTTTTCATTGTTTGATCTGTCTTATTCTTAATAATTAATTACTTCCAAAAGCATCATGTCACACTGAATAGTGTAAAAAAGAATCAACGAGCTATGTTACTGTTATGTCGTGAATCAGTAGAGCAGCGATTAGCAGTCTAACAACACTTTATTACATAGTCACAGAACATACAATATAACAAGTCAAAGTGGGGTTGTTAGTACCCCCATCGGGCGCCTCCCCAAGTGGCAGATAGGGGAATGCCTCCTAGATATAGGTGGTACTCGGGAAATCAAATACCCAAGGCGGACCAAAAACTAACGAAATGTAGCGTCTGAACTCCTAGAGGAGCGGCTACAAACAGCGTCTGTTCTCCATGTTAGGAGCGGCTGAACACACACTCTGGAACTTACAATCCCAGTTTTAACCTCGGAATGGCCCAAAAAGCCATCTCCCCCCTGAATTTCAAACAACTATGCATGATGTCAATTTCTCTAGATAGAACTACTCCAGGAGGTAACCAATCCTCCGCCGCTAACAGCAGCGCAATCAGGCCTAAGGATTCTGGAGAGCCTGAAGCACCATGTCATTCAAGAAATTCAAAATCCTCTAAACTGAAGAAAAACAACGTACATTTCTTTGGAACCCTAAATATTAACTCGCTCTTGAAGCCGGGAAAACTGAAGCAGCTCACCAAAGTCTTGAAGGTATATAAAATCCAAATATGTGCGCTGCAGGAAACCAGATTTACAGATGAAGATTTAATGGATTATGAAGGATACAGGATATTTAAAGGAAAGAAAGGCTGGAACCCATGTGGAAGAGGCCTTCCCCACCTTGGAACAGGCTTCATTGTGAAATCTAACTGGGTAAACTCAATAACCGACTTCCAGTCACCTAATGAACGCTTGTCTTTTCTCACATTCCGCGCCCTAAATAAAACCTATACACTTATTAATTGCCACGCACCCATCAACAATGACAATAAGAAAAACCCGCAGAAAGTAGATACATATTGGGAATCTCTAGACCACGAACTTTCTAAAATCCCAACATCAAATGTGAAAATACTGTTTGGGGACTTCAATGCACAAATAGGCCAAGAAAAAAAATACAAAAAAACAGTAGGAAACTACCCAGCTCACAAAAGGACAAACAGAAATGGAGAAAGATTAATAGAACTATGCAAGGGTCATAACTTAAAATTAATGTCTACAAATTTCAAAAAACCTCCTAAGAAACAGAAAACATGGAAATCACCAAACACAAGTATTGGAGAGTTCCAGATAGATCACATAGCCATCACACACTATAATCAAAAAGAAATAATGAATGTGAGAGTTCGGAAAGGGGCAAACATTGTAACTGACCACTACTTATCGACAATCAAATTAAATGTCATACCACAAAGAAAGAAACAAATACAAAACAGGAAAACTCAAAAGATAGACGCAATCATCTTGAAAGAGAAAAGAGAAGAATTCTGTCAAAACATAGTTATATGTTCGGATAAATGGGAAGATATAAAAGAAGGAATGATAAGATCTGCTCAAGAAGTCGCAAAAATGAAAAAGAGAAAGAAACACGAATGGTGGGATGAGATATGTGAGGAAGCAATAGAACAAAGGATGAAGGCATGGAAGAAATGGCACTCAACCAAAAGTGATAAGGACTACCTGGAGTTCAAACAGCAAAGATCTTCTACAGCAAAACTCATTAGATCGGTAAAAGACTATTTGAAAAGAACCAACTTATACAAATGGATAAAGATTTTAAGAGAAACAATAACAGATCCTTTTACAGCACATTCAGACAGAAACTACAAAAATATGTAGCACCAAATCTGTGTTTTAAAGATACCAGTGGAAAACTGGCAATGAATAATGAAGAAAATTGTGAAATATTAGCAAAATATTTTGAACAACTCCTCAACTGTCAGGAACCTATTGAAAAATTACCAGCCAACACCCCAAACACAGTAAACAATAATTCTGAACCCCCATGCTTCATAGAAATCAGAGAAATCATTAAAAAATCTTAAGAACAATAAAGCACCAGGGGAAGACATGATAATTGCAGAAATGTGGAAAAGTGTGGATAATACAACTCAAGAAAATCTACTGGGAATAATCAATGAGATTTGGAGAACAGAACGTATACCGGAAGAATGGAAAACTGCATTAATCCACCCCATCTTCAAGAAAGGGGATAAAACCGATGCAAATAACTACAGAGGGATATCTTTACTTCCGGTAACGTATAAAATTCTATCTAAGGCCCTACAAAACAGATTGGAGAAACAACTTGATCAAGAAATTGGTGAATACCAAGCAGGCTTTAGGAAGGGAAGATCTTGTGTGGAGCAAATTTTAAACTTGAAGTTAATTATTAAATATAGACGATTAAGAGGAAAAGACATCTTTATCACGTTTGTTGACTTCAAGAAGGCGTACGACTCCTTTGACAGAACAACCTTGGTTAACATCCTTAGGGAGTTTGGAGCAGACAAGAAAACAGTCGCAATCGTCAAAGAAACACTTACGGATACCTATGCAAAAGTAAAGTTCCGTGGTGAGGTATCCAGACCATTCAAAATCAGAACAGGATTAAGACAAGGAGATGGGTTGTCACCTACCCTATTCAACTGTGTGTTAGAAAAAGTTATTAGAGAGTGGAGGAAGAAAACGACTGAAGAAGGAATACAAAAAATCAGATTAGGAAGAATAAAGTATGGATTAGAAGTAGATTGCCTCGCTTTTGCTGATGACTTAGCGATTCTGGCAGGAAGTTTGGAAGAAGCAGTCAAACAGATCAATATTCTGAATGAAACAGCAGAAAAAGCAGGACTGAAAATCTCCCTTGAAAAGACAGAGTACCTAACCAATGTAAAAGAGGCACCGAACAATATGATTACAAAGTATGGCCAGATAAAGAAGGTTTCTAATTTCAAATATTTAGGGGAAATCATCCAGCCCAATGCTTCAGATAAAGAAGGAAATAAAACAAGAACAAGAAAAATGGAAATGGCATTCCAGCTAACAAAGAATGTGTACAACAAGAAGTCAGTATCAATTAACGCAAAAATAAGGCACTACAACACTGTGATTAAGCCAGAGTGTCTGTATGCATCTGAATGTTTAGCAATGAACACTAACAAGGAAATGGAAGCTATAGCAAAAAAGGAGCGAAAAATCATTAGAAGAGTACTTGGGCCGAGGTTTGAGAATGGGACTTGGAAGCTTAGAAGTAACAGAGAAGTGTATGACAAAATTGAGAATGTGGGAGATACTATGAGGAAGAGAAGAGTAAGCTTTTACGCCCATTTGAAAAGAATGAATGATGAAAGGCTGACAAAGAAAATATTCATGTTTTTTGACAAGAACCCCAGAACCCAAATTACCTGGTTCAAAGAAGTCAAAGCAGACTTAGAGGAGACGGGTATAGGAGAAGATGATATAACCAACAGACACTTAATGAGAGACAAAATTCAACATTTTGAAGGATTTGAAGTGAAGAAGAGACGAACTGGAGGAACAGTGTGGACAGAAGACCGAAGGGAGCAGCACAGAGAGAGGATGAAGACATATTGGCAGAAGAGAAAAGAGGAGGAGCGCAATAGGAGAAATGTACATTGAAAAATAGTTGTTTAACACGGTCCCTAGACGGCCAAAATCGGAATTAAAAAAAAAAAAAAAAAAAAAAAAATAACAAGTCAAAGATACATTGTCCTAAGAGTAAACAGTCTCTCACTTGCGAGAAGTACATCACTCTGTGACATCCTCCCCACCCTGGTCGACCTCCAAAGGCACGGCCAGCTGCACAGGACGACTAATGATGTGACCTTCTGGTGTCCGGAGTATTATCGTCCTTACCCTGCCGTCTCTTCCTGGTAGTACCTTTTCTATCCTGGCCTTCTTCCACATATGTCGCGGACGAAGGTCCTCTTGGATCAGCATGATGTCGCCAGGGCGAAAGGGGATGACTCGTCCCGATGGGCGTTTAACTTCATGGTAGTTCCGGAGCTCCAATAGGTATTCTTTAACCCAACGGTTCCAAAAACTGTCACAGAGTTGCTGTCTCAGTCGGAATTCCTTTGTTAAATTCGTGCTCGCTAAAGGCTCTGGTCCCATCGGAATAGTCGTAAGTTTTTCTCCCGCCAGAAAATGGGATGGTGTGAGTGCATCACAATCATCTCCTGGTGTGATGGGCCTGGAGTTCTCCGCAGCTTCAATACTGATCAAGGTGGTGTTCAGTTGTTCCTCAGTGAGCTTTGCGAGTCCAAGTACCTTCCGTAGGCAATGCTTTATAGTGCCCATCATTCTTTCCCACCATCCTCCCCACCAAGCCGCACGGGAGACAATGAATTTCCAAGTAATACCGTGGTGGGCGAGGAACTGATAAGATTTTGTGGTGGTTAATGCCTTCCAAAGTTGGGCTAGTTCCATATTCGTGGCGTGGAATGTTTTCGCGTTATCTGTATATATCGTGTGGGGTAGTCTGCGTCTTCCGGCGAATCGCTGAAGTGCTATAAGAAACTTGTCCGTTGACAAGTCTGTACAGAGTTCGAGGTGTACAGCTCGTGTAGTAGCACATGTGAAAAGAGTGATATATGACTTGTGCGTTTCCTTCCCCACTTTGATGAATAGTGGGCCAGCAAAGTCTATTCCGGTTACAGCAAATGGTTTGGCAGGTGAAACTCGTTCAGGTGGCAGCGGTGCTTCGATCTGTTGCCCTCGTGGATTCTTCAAGATCTTGCATGCGAGGCATGAGTATAGGATTCTTTTGATGGCCTGACGAGCTCTAAGGATCCAAAATTCGGTTCGCAGTTCGGATAGTACAGAACGAACACCAAAGTGATGAAGGCGGATGTGTGTCTCTCGAATAACCAATTGTGTGAAGTGGTGGGAACCGTCAAGGAGTACAGGATGTTTTGTTCCCTATTTAGGCTAGTGCACTGCAGTCGACCTCCTAGACATATCAGTCCATCTTCTAGGAAAGGATTGTATCGTGCGATTTTTGACTCTCTTGGCAGTGGTAAGTTATTCTGAAGTGCATGTAATTCGTTGGGGAAGGAATCTCTCTGGCCCACTCGAATCCAATACATTTTGGCAGCTGATAATTCGGTGGCTGTAAGTTCTCCTGAAGATTTATTCTTCTGACGAATGTTGTGTAGGAAACGGAGAGTCCATGCTGTGATACGAATGAGCTTACAGTATGAGCTGAATTTAAGTAAGTTCAAAAGGCTGGTTGGCATAGATATCGACAAAACTTGGCTCTGCGTTTTCTTCCTCTTTTCTTCGGGAGGAAGTCGTACCATCGTTGGAGTATCGTTGTTTGGCCAGCATTCAGGGGGGCGTGTAAGCCAAGGTGGCCCATGCCACCAAATATCCAAAGAATTCATTTGGTAGCCGAGGAGTCCACGTGAGAGGTGGTCAGCAGGATTGTCTGGTCCTGGGCAGTGTTTCCATTGCGTGGGAGTCGTGTGTGTTTGTACCTCAGTTACACGATTACAAACGAAGGTCTTCCATCTGTTAGGATCACAGCGAATCCAACTTAGTGTTATTGTAGAATCCGTCCACAGTATCGCACGGGCAATTTTAAAGCCTGTTGCGCGGCAAAAGTAACACAATAGTCTGGTCCCAACTACTGCTGCTAAACGTTCGAGTCGAGGCAATGTCACCTTCTTAATAGGAGCAAGTCTGTTCTTGCAACAGACTAAATGGGTTACGACGTCATCATCTAAGACAGTACGAATGTACAAAGCTGCTCCATATGCCTTTTCCGAGGCGTCACAGAATATGTGCAGCTGAGAGTCTCTTCCATGAGCTGTAGCTATCCATCTAGGGACACGTATATGTGACAATGAAGGTAAGCTAGATATCCAAGTGCGCCATCGTGCCCCTAAGTCCCAGGGCATAAGTTCATCCCAGCCAATTCCTCGGCACCATGTGTCCTGGAATAGCAATTTCCCAACAAGAGAAACTGGGGAAAACAGTCCGAGTGGGTCATAGAATTTAGCCGTACATTGTAAAAGGAGTCGTTTGGTGGCTGGCTCTTCTGACGACCTTCTGATGATTTTGCTAGGATCGATACAGAAGTAGTCACCTGCGGTGTTCCAGTCTACACCTAAAACTTGAGTCTGGGTGTGGAGTTCTCGCCCTTCTGCCCTCCAGATAGTGTGGAGTTGTTCACAGTTGGTAGCCCATTTTGATAAGGGGAGACTGATCAATTTCGTTAGGGTTACAAGTTCATAGTATATAGTTATCACCAAATTATAACCTTCTACTGAGATCACAAAATCGTCCATGTATGCAGTCTTGTTTATAAGTGGCGCTACGGTGGGAAATGCTGTCATACACTTGTCGGCAAGTTCTCTTAGTGTTGCAGAAAGTAAAAATGGGCTGCAGGTCAGGCCGAATGGGAGTCTGTTAAAACGGTATTCTGTTAATTCGTCCGTCATTTGAAGATTTCCTGTTTGATCCTGGCTAATCTTGAACCAGAAAAATCTGGTCAAGTCTTTGTCCTTTTGTTGAAGGTTAATTGAAGGAAAGCTTGTGTGATGTCCGCGACGATAGCCGTAGAATATAATCTGAAACGCAGTAAAATTTCCAGAATCTCTGGTAATAGGTTCGGTCCTACTTCTAATACCTCATTCAGAGAAGGTGCATTGTTTTCGTGAGATGAGGCGTCAAAGACTATTCTCCACTTAGTGGTTCCGTATTTCTCCTTCCTCACTGCATGATGAGGGAGATAAAATAGCTCCTTTCCTGAGAGTGGGGTGGGAGCGACCTCTACTTGCCCCTTCGTAATGTAGTCTAGCATAAGATCGAAATACATTTGCTTAAATGTCTCTTGACATTGAAATCTTTCCCTGAGGTGCTTGAATCATTTTTCCGCGATAGGTCTGTTACTCGAAAGCACTTTATGTTGCATTTTGGGAAGTGTAACGACTGCTCGATGATCCTTTATAGAGAAAGATGCTCTAAACTCTTCAAGAAGTCTCGTATCCTTGTTGTTCACAGGTAGATCCTGATCGGCAGTAATCCCTATAGTTTCCAAGTCCCAAAAGCGTCTGAAATCATTGTCAGAGTGCAGAGGAGATCGGTCAGTCTGAGCAAAATTTACCACGGTTGCATGCACACAGGCTTGTGACTTGTTACCACTAAGTATCCAGCCAAACAGAGAAGGAACTAACACTAAGGTTTCAGAGATGCATGTGGGTGAATTGTGCTTCACTATCTTCCAATAAAAATCGCCTCCTACAAGAATCTCCACGGGAAGATCTTCTGTTGAATCGGTTTTCGGATCTGCTAGCGTAATCTTACGGGCATCTGGTAAACTCTTTATATGTTGTGGAACCAAAGGCTGGTGAGAAATAACGTGAGTACTTTCGAAGGCAGTAAGTGGCACTGAAGAATTCTGCCAAAGCCCCTTCATACTAAACTGAACAAGCCTGCGGTGGCGTGGGCGTGTAGGGTTTGATTCAAAGGAACAAACGGTTAGTTCTTGTCGGTCCACCGTTTGCAGTTTCAGATCATCAATCAGCGATTTTGCTATGAAGCTGGACTGACTACCTGCATCCAGTAGACATCACGTTGTCTTGCTCAATCCTGTAGGTCCTGAGACGCATACTTGGGCTGTCTGAAGGTACGTGTAACCGTGAGGAGCGACAGATACCTTTCCAACGGAAGTAACGTTTGTCTGACCCGCAGGACCCCTAATATCCTTTCGTTCCTCACAAATGGACTTATGATGCAGTCTTTTACAGTTAACACACCGAGCCTTTTCTTTCTTTTTGCAATTTGACACTTTGGGCCCACGTTGAAGACAAAGAAAGCATCTGTTTGCTAGTTTCAATTTATCTATTCGATCATTAACGCGTACGATCTTCTTACAGTCCTGCGCCCAATGACCGTCAGATTCACAAAAGACGCAGAATGGTTCATTTACGCTGGTATCCTTCGGAGTCGATCTTTTAGATTTCGCGTGTACGTGAAGTGTGGACGCCGTGGGATGGTTACTAGAAGTGCTTGAAAATTCACCGCGTATCTTCTGCGTGGTAAGCGCCCCGTCGACTTCCTCGTTCAGAAACTCCATCAGTTGCAAAATGTCCCCTTCAGATATTCCTGTACGCTTGGCGTGAATTATCCAGCGGCGGCATATATCATCCGGAAAAGCGCGTAAAATTTTCGGCGCGAGGACTCGACCGTATCCGTTCACGTCTTCCCCAAGTGCCCGGAGAGCTTGAATACGTCGCTGGCATTCAATGAATGTTGAATTAAGTTCCTCTGGGGTGGACAACTTAATTGGTTTTATGGCTTCGAGATAATCTAAGTGGGCTTGAATTATTCGATCCTTGTTGCCATAACGCGCTCGGAGAATCCTCTTCGTTTCTGCGTACGTCTCGGCCGTCACGGCAATACCGTCCACTAAATGCTTTGGTTCTCCGAGAGATAGCCGCGAAGAAAAATGTGTTTATTGATTGTAGTTACCGTCGGATCTTTGTCAACGACTGCTCAAACTGCTCCCAGAATCGCACCCATGTCTCAATATCGCCTGAAAAAGGCTCAAGTTTGATCGGCGGAAGTTTTACTGAAGCTGTGGGAACACTCATTGTTACAGATTGTGCCGGCGGATTGTCGGGAATCTTTATGTCTGCTACCGATTTCGCAAGCTGTTTCTCTATTTCGGGGAGACAATCGGGAAATTGTGAGTTTCGCGGTGTCTATATAATCTTCGCATTTAGGAACATCTTCTTCGTATTCGCCATCGTCTATCAACTCGTGAATATCCTCATCTAATTTAACGAGGCGGTCCAGAACGCTTCCCAATCTGTCATTGTAATATTTATAATCCGCGATTTCCGATGTGTCGCGCAACCTTGCAACTTCCGCCACGAGTCGCGTAATGTTTGCTCTTTCTCTCACACGTTTTCTCTTTAGAGAGTGTAATTGCGCTTCTGGTTTGTGGTCTGGCACGTCCATTCCGTCCGATTACTCGAAAGTTTAAAGCAGTGTCGGCTAGCGATCAGCTGGTCCTAGTAAGGCGTTATCTTTGGATCGCTAGTCGAAGTAGTTCAATTGATGGTCGCTAGATGGCAGCACTAGTCATAAACAATCTACAGGCGTAGCGTAGGATCTGATAATTCGTTAAAGCGCTAATCGAACAGCTACAATAGCAGTACACAGCGGCAATAATGTAATCAGTTGCCTTTACAAATGGCACTACAAAACATGTTGCGTGATAATTCAATTGAACTTAGCTGTGTATGATGGCGGTTGTCGTCGAAGAGCTTGTTGCGTGGTGTAACAAATCGCTGCAGTAACCCCGTCGTAGTATTGCCGCGTGACGTGCGTCCAGAATTCGGTTCACTACGACAATCGTGGAATTGTCTCGGGCAAAGTCTATCCCGGGTTTCGGCACCAAATTCTTACGTCGTGACTCACAGAAGAGCCGCGATTAGCAGTCTAACAACACTTTATTACATAGTCACAGAACATACAATATAACAAGTCAAAGATACATTGTCCTAAGAGTAAACAAACAGTCTCTCACTTGCGAGAAGTACATCACTCTGTGACAGTTACAATTTAGAAGTTTGTCCAGGATATTTCAAACAATCAACAGAGGCAGAACATGTTACATGGTCCTGTGTAAGCTTGTAGCAAATTTATAATTAAGTGCAACAGAATGGAAACGTAAAAAAAAAAAAGCTGCTTAATCTGCGAATAACTCTGTTATTTATCTTTTAAGAAAGCTGTTACTATAATGTAGTAACAAAAAGGTCACCTGGTGAAATACTTGCTACAGTCCTTGAATCGGGGGAGTGACACGAAGATGGGGAAGCGGGCACTACCACACAGGTTGTCATGTGCTCTCCAGTGGATAAATGGGAGGCCAGGACTGCAAACCGAGAAATCAATGGCCAAATACGTGCCATGTGTGGCACACTGAAATGTGTGGAGGCAGAGGTCGAGTTGTGATAGTAAATTTTCGACCTCCCTACCTCGGCCAGTAAGCACGGCGGCACCCCACAAGGGGTTATGCGCGTTAAAATCATCCAAAAATAGGAAAGGTTTAGGGAGTTGATCAATCAGTGCAACCAATACGTTCAGGGGTACTGCATCATCTGGAGGTGTAGACAGGTATTTCCTGCGTCGTCCTTATCCTGACAGCCACTGCTTCAAGAGGGGTTTGAAGGGGCACAGGTTCACTACATACTGAGTTCAGGACATAGACACCAACTCCACCTGACACTCTATTATAGTCACTACAGTTCCTGTAATATCCCTTATAGCCACAGAAGGTAGAGGTCTGCAATACCCGGAACTATGCTTCCTGGAGGGCAATGCAGAAAGCAGGTGTAAAGCTTAACAGTTGCTGTAGCTCAGCCAAGTGGTGGAAAAAACCGCCGCAATTCCACTGGAAGATTATGCGATTGTGAGACTTGGAAGACATGAAACACTCAATGCTGCCACCAGATGAGTGTCTGTGCGATCGACATCCATTGTGTCCGAGGGCACAGTGAGATCTAGGCCCTCAGCGGACACCAGAATCTCCACCTCATCGTCAGACACAGAGCTTGTGGGTAGTGGTGGTGTGGGTGCCACCACAGTGCCTTGCTTCTTGGGGGACTTTTTCTTTTTTGGTTTCTGTCACTGCTCCTTAGGTTTTTCTGACTGCGAGGGCTTCAGTGATTCTGTCTCAGTGACTGAGGAGGACCATGAAGCCTTACGACCGACTACCCATGGTTGCTTCGGCCAATGGCGAGTGTCAACTTTACCACTGATAGGAACATGGGAAGGGAGTGACCCAAGGGATTCCTTCCTGGCAAGAGGAGCTGAAGAAGGCTTACGCTTCTCCGGCTGAGTAGTGGAAACTGACATCCCCGATGGTTGGGGGGGTGGGGGAGTGTTGTTCCTGAAGTAGGTTGTGCAGGAGCAACAGGGAGGGAAGTGCCCCCCACCATCAATGGGGCAGGTGGAGTCTGACGGCTCTGAGAGCTAACTGTATGCGGCAGAATGGAAGATGGTAGAACCGTTCTCATAGCGGTAGCCTAGGTTGAAATCATATGCACAGGATGTAGCTTCTCATATTTTCTCTTAGCCTCAGTGTAGGTCAGTCAGTCAGTCCAGGGTCTTTTATTCCATTGTTTTTCTTTCTTCTGGAGAATCCTGGCCGTCTGGCAAGCAAGGCGAATGGTGCTCTCCACAGCTGACACAGATGGGAGGCGGGCCACAGGGAGTATTGGGATGTGAAGGGCGTCCACAATCCCGACAGGTGATGCTGGAAGTACAGCGGGAAGACGTATGGCCAAACTTCCAGCCACAGCAAAGGCCACCTGGCAGGATGGCCATTGCCGGGAGTCCCAATGCCCCAGGGCAACAGGCATCTACTCCTTGGCATACGTGGGGAAGTAACGGTGCAGGCATGACCTGTGTGGTCAGGGGGCTACAACCAACAGGGTACATGGTGGCCCCACCAAAATGGACTGGCTCCCATGCTGGATATCAGGCACAAATGAGCTGAAAAGTCCATTATCGTCGACAGCAGAGAAAGCAATACTGGACAGAGGATGGAGGAAAACGAGCCCAGGAGGGTGACCTTGCCCAACAGCTTGAGAATGAGCGGAAGTGCGGATCCACGTCGACGAAGGATGTGACAGGTCTCGGCACGTGATGGACACTTTGCACCATGTAAGGCATCCTGCTCCAATTGGCTCACTCTTCAGGAAAATTTTGAAAAATGGAGGTCAAACCCTACAAGGGACGATCACATAAAGGCCGAAACGTGTGAGACTACTTTTAGTCGCCTCTTACGATAGGCAAGAATACCTTGGCCTATTCTAACCCCTGGACCCATAAGGGGTAGGGGGGGGGGATGGGAATGGAGAGAGGGAGATATGGGGGAGGGAGTGGGGGAGGGAGGGAAGGAGAGAAAAAGAAGGGGGGGGGCATCACTCAGAAGATAGACAGAGAGGGGGGAAGGAGGAGGCAATAGACAAAGAGGGAGAATGAAGGAGATTAGTACGGAAGGGGAAAGGGAAAGATGGGCGGGTGCAACAGCAGAGGGCGGCACACAAAGAGTGTGGGAGATGAGAATAGGAAGGAGGTGATAGGACAGAGAAATGGAAACTGTTAGTTGGAGGGTGTGGGGCAGTAGGTTAATAAACACTATGTGATCAAAAGTACCCATACGTTTGCAAAAACATATGTTTTTCATATTAGGTGCATTGTGCTGCCACCTACTGTGAGGTACTGCAAATTAGCGACCTCAGTAGTCATTAGACATCATGAGAGAGCAGAATTGGGTGCTCCACGGAACACATGGACTTTGAACACGGTCAGATGATTGGGTGTCACTTGTGTCATACGTCTGTACGTGAGATTTCCACACATCTAAACATCCCTAGGTCCACTGTTTCCAATGTGATAGTGAAGTGAAAATGTGAACGGACATGTACAGCACAAAAGTGTACAGGCTGACCTCATCTGTTGACTGACAAGAGACTGCTGACAGTTGAAGAGGGTTGTAATGTGTAATAAGCAGACATTTATCCCGATTATTACACAGGAATTCCAAACTGCGTCAGGATCCACTGCAAGTACTATGACAGTTTGGCAGGACGTGTGAAAACTTGGATTCCATGGTCAAGAAGCTGCTCATAAGCAACACATCACCCCGGTAAATGCCAAACAATGCCTCGCTTGGTGTAAGGAGCATAAACATTAGACGACTGAACAGTGGAAAAACGTCGTGTGGAGTGTTGAATCACGGTACACAATGTGGTGAACCGATGGCAGGGTGTGGGTATGGCGAATGCCCGGTGAACATCATCTGCCAGTGTGTGTAGTGCCAACAGTAAATTCGGAGGTGGTGGTGGTGTTATGGTGTGGTCGTGTTTTTCAAGGAGGGGGCTTGCAGCCCTTGTTGTTTTGCACGGCACTACCATACCACAGACCTAATTTGATGTTTTAAGCACCTTCTTGTTTCCCACAGTTGAAGAGCAATTCAGGGATGGCGATTGCATCTTTCAACAGGTTTGAGCAGCCTGTGGCAGAGTGGTTACAATAACATCCCTTTAATGGACTAGCCTGCAGAGAGTCCTGACCTGAATCCTACAGAACACCTTTGGGATGTTTTGGAATGCCAACATCGATATCTTGCCTCAGCACAGTTCTCCATGAAGAATGGGCTGCCACTCAACCAAGAAACCTTCCAGCACCTGATTGAACATAGGCCTGTGAGAGTGGAAGCTGTCATCATCGCTAAGGGTGGGCCAACACCATACTGAATTCCAGCATTACCAATGGAGGGTACCACGAACTTGTAAGTCACTCTCAGCCAGGCGTCTGGATACTTTTGGTCACATAGATTGAGGCCGAGATGGAGGTCAACACCCAAGAAGGTGGCACACTGGGTAGAGAAGGACCAGATGAAGTGGAAGGGAAGGAATAGTTGAGGTTACTCAGTTGTTTTGTCATAGCAGTATAGTTAGTATCTTAACACATATATCACCAGAATAACATAGACCCATATTGTTTGTTCATTCACACAAAAATCCAATACCCACTGAAATGATGTGTATTTTGAGGCAAAAAGGGAAAGGAGAAGAGAGACAAGGAGGAGGGAGGAAGGCAGAGATAGAGAAAGGGAAAGGAGAAGAGAGGCAAGGAGGAGGGAGGAAGGCAGAGATAGAGATAGAGATAGAGTAAGAAAAAGAGAAAGAGAAAGAAAGAGAGAGAGAGAGAGAGAGAGAGAGAGAGAGAGAGAGGCAGGGTGATGGATTGTGAGTGGGTTGCTAGTGGCTCAGAGAGAGGCAGTCAGTTCAAAACTCCCAACACCCAGCCTGCTTCAGGTTGATTGACGATATCTTCATGATCTGGGCTCAGGACTAAGACGCCCTACCCACATTCCTTCACAACCTCAGCACCTTCTATCCCATCCATTTCACCTGGTCTATTCATTGCACCACCTCCCCTGCACAATGATCTCCATCTCTCCGATGGCTCTGCTCACACCTCTGTCCACATTAAAACAACTAACACAAATAGTACCTGCATTTAGACAGCTGTCATCCTTTCCACACCAAATATTCCTCTCATGCAGCCTTGTGGACAACTTACCTGAGTCCCCGGCCCAGTACACTGAAGGCCTCATGACAGCCTTCACAGGCAGGTGGTACCCACCAAACCTAGTTCACAAATAGATTTCGCATGTCATATCCTCACAATCCCCCCTCAAGATTCAGCTACACCCCTTGTCATCCAATATCATCCCGGACTGGAACAAATAGACCATATCCTTCACCAGGACTCTGATTATCTCTCATACTGCTCTGAAATGAGCAACATTCTACCTAAGATTCCTCCCACCCCTTGTTGAGTGGTGTTTCAAGCCCATCCAGCCTACACAACATCCGAGTCCATACCTATGCCCTCCCATTCTCAAACCCTTTCTGCAGTGATTATATCCCTGTGGCAGACGAAGGTGCACGACATGACCCAATCCTACTCAAGTCCCAACACAGGCATATCCTACCTCATCAGAGGATGGGCCACCTGTGAAAGTAGCCACATCATATACCAACTCTGCTGCAAACAGTGTACAGCTTTTTATGTCAGCAAGACTATCAAGCAGCTATCCACTAGGATGTTTGGCCACTGCCAAACTTTTCCCAAGCACAAAGTTGACCATCTGGTGACACAATATGCAGCTGAGCACAAGATGCTCAGTTCCAAAGGCTACATCACAACCCGCACCATTTGGATCCTTTCCTGCACCATCAGCTTCTCTGTACTATGCAGATGGGAGTTACTTTTGTAACACACCCTCTGCTCCCATATTGGGTAACCCACTGTCTCTGCTGCCTCCACCTAACAGTTTCCCCTTACTCTGGCCTGTTACCCCCTCCCTTTTCACATCCCCACATCATTTTCGGCGTGTGACACACCCCACTGGTCCCTACAATCATGCATGACATGCCTAGCCCATATTCCTGCCACCCCCCCCTCCTGCACTCGTAGCCAGCAAACTGACTGCCTTCCACCAAGCTGCTAGTGACCCATCCCCATTCCCTCTCCCTGCCTCCCTCTTCCCTCTCCCTCCACCCACCCCACCCAATGCTACTCCCACCAACAACCAGTCCACCTGCCAAGAAAAAAAACATTGGCACTGTTAGCCCATCCAGCCCCTTTTAAGGGCAGAGCTCTGTGTGTGTGTGTGTGTGTGTGTGTGTGTGTGTGTGTGTTTCAAAGGACAGCTGTGAAAGGCAGCAAATTTTCTTTCTTTTGTGCATTCCTACCAACTACAGAACACTTCAATTTTTTTGGTGACTAGTCTCCTTTCATACAACAGTATTTACATTCTACAAGAACTTTTCTGCAACATTAATCAGTGACAAAACAGAAAAACCAGAAGCTGTTGGAGGCTATATGTGTCAAGAGAAAATGGCTGAAGATCAAGCAGAAGAATGAAAATTAGGATTTATCATCACACCAGTCAGAACGTTGGCTCTGAGCACTATGGGACTTAACATCTATGGTCATCAGTCCCCTAGAACTTAGAACTACTTAAACCTAACTAACCTAAGGACATCACACAACACCCAGTCATCACGAGGAATCGGAATGTTAAAGATGGGACAGAAACTTGAATAAAACAAGAATGGGAAGGAAATTGATTGCGTTCTTGAAATGAACAGTTCTGGGACTAATTTTTATCAGCTTAGAAAAACTACTGGAAACAGAATATGAAAGGTCATACAGGGATTGAAATCCTTCATTCTCTGAAATGCAATTCTCCCAACTTAAGTATTGCTCCAGTCACAGATAACAAAGGAAAAAAGAAGATGCAATGTAACCCATCCACTGCTCTTCAGCACATCTATTTTGAAATAATATTTACAACCCTGAAGAATTGACTTACTGGATCATGTAATGTGAAATGATCGAACACTTCCATTAGTTCTTCCATGCTATATTCTTCGAGACACACAAACCCTTCCAAACTTGGTGCCTGCTTTCTGGCACAGTCCATACAATGAACAACATGCCTTTTTTCTTGTTCTCTGATGAAGAGGATGTTGAAAACTTCAATCTGAAACACAGATTATTTCAATCAAAATATTTCTCATTTGGGAGGAACACTGTGCAGACACCGTCTTTTGATACTATTCTTAGAACAGTAAACAAAAATAGATTTCATATGTGCTGCTAATTTTGCAAGTGAATATTGCACCCTACATATAATTACTGCAAATTAGTTACAAATAACTCATTCTACAAATAAGCTGTCTCTGAAACAAACAACCAAACTGTCTTTTTACTGTTTTGCGGGCACAGTTTGCATATAGTTTTAATACTTATCTTACCTCACACTGTCCACAGTAATGAGATGCTTCATTCTTTCCTCGACCATGGAATCTCACTTCTACACCTTTTGACTTCACAAATTCTAATATCATGGCACATTGGCGTAATGTCCTTAGCAAACAATTTCTGAAAATAAAAAAAATGTCACTCATATTTATAAGGTATAACAAAATGTTACATGGAATTCAGATAGTGTGAAAACAAAGAAAATATTCCATGTCTTTCCACTTCTTTGACCACTGGTCAAGAACACTGTGTTCACTATGAAGTAGCTGACATTTCCTATATTTTCCACAAATTCTTGCTACTAATTTCCATGCTTCTACATATGATACAGAATGTTCAAATGGATGAGGATTTTGTATCATGATCTGTTTCTACTCTCTATAATATTTTGATGGATTTGTCCTTTAGTGCCTACTAGGGTAGTAAATGAAAGACAGTGACTTGAACTAGAAACATCCTAACTTTAATATTAGCTGCATTAAAAATTAGCTCTTCAAATACAATTCTCAATGTGATATACAGCATATATGAAGTGCATCATTAAATATCTTACATTCTTAGTGACTGGACAATCAATTGTTGTTTTACTTTCAATAAGTTTTTTCAGTCAAATGAAACAACAGAATGAAACTTGTCTCTGCAGCCATGTTAGCTATATGAATGTTTTCTCTCAGCCTCCATGTCTGAGTGGTTTCATTCAATATGTGATAAATGACAAACACAAGATTCTGACAGTTATGGCAGTTATATGGATGTTTTCACTCAGTCTCTGTGTTTGGGTAATTTCATTTACATACTTTTATAGCATTTCTGATTATACTATAACCACAACATATACGATTTCAAGGAGATACATTTTCAAAAATGAAGTATTTTCAAAATTTATGTATTTATTTACCTAAATATGACTTTTTTCATACTTCTGGCAATAAATATGAGTTTTTGGTTGGTTTTGAAAGTTTAATAACTGGCAGTAAATAATAAATTTTTGTTTAAATAAATGAACAATTACTTTTGTAATTATGTTTACTGAAGCATCTCTCTCTCTCTTCCTACTGATTTGCATCCATCACTGACAATAATGTTTTGGTAAATGAAGTGGTGAATAGGATGCGTGTAAGATACAGTTTTTAATTGCTTGGTGCTTTCAAGCACATACTGTCACTTGTTGACCTACTTTTTGGCAAGAAATATTTGTAAAAATTCATTAATTTTCTTTTAATCTGTATGATTAACAGTTTCATAAAATGAATTATTCTTGCAGACACAGTATATCACACTGAATTTATCTTGAGGATCACTTTTTTCCCAGTCACGTGATTTCTTTCATTACCATGTCACTGAGCACTTCAGCATACTGATCCAGATGCAAAGTTCATTACAAAGAAAACACTGATTCATAAACATGGACAAAAAACTGAACTAAATGCTACTTGTTGGCACTCAATAAAAAGCAATTATCAGAAAGACAATAACATTGATGACAGGGAACAACAGAGTGCAGTGAACAATAATAATGAAACAATGGCAAAAAAATATCAAATGTTTCTGTTTAGAGCTGATAGCAACGGACAGCATTGACAGTTTTTGTTCAGTTGCGCTTAGACACTGGTTTGATTCAAAGGAATGACAACATAATTCAACAAATATGTGAAACTACAGTTCCACTAACATTATACACTGTGTGATCAAAAGTATCCAGACACCTGCCTGAAAATGGCACCCTCCATCGGTAATGCTAGAAGTCAATACGGTGTTGGCCCTCCCTTAGCCTTGATGACAGGTTCCACTCTCATTATCACTCCACTTAGGTGTTGGAAAGTTTCTTGTGGAATGGTAGCCCATCCTTCATGGAGTGCTGCACTGAGGAGAGGTATTGATTCAGTGAGGCCTGGCACGAAGTCAGCATTCCAAAACATCCCAAAGATGTTCTGTAGAATTTAGGTCAGGACTCTGTGCAGGCCAGTCCATTACAGGGATGTTAATGTTGTGTAAACACTCTGCCACAGGCCGTGCATTATGAACAGATGCTCGATCATATTGAAAGATGCAACCACTATACCCGAATTTCTCTTCAACAGTGGGAAGCAAGAAGGTGCTTAAAACATCAATGTAGGCCTGTGCTGTGATACTGCGATATAAAACAACAAGGGGTGCAAGACCCCTCCTTGAAAAACATGACCACACCGTGACACCACCACCTCTGAATTTTACTGTTGACACTACACACGCTGGCAGATGATGTTCGCCGGGCATTCGACTTATCCACACCCTGCCATCGCATCGTCACATTGTGTTCTGTGATTGGTCACTCCACACAACATTTTTACACTGTCCAATCGTCGCCGGCCGCGGTGGCCGTGCGGTTCTGGCGCTGCAGTCCGGAACCGCGGGACTGCTACGGTCGCAGGTTCGAATCCTGCCTCGGGCATGGGTGTGTGTGATGTCCTTAGGTTAGTTAGGTTTATGTAGTTCTAAGTTCTAGGGGACTTATGACCTAAGATGTTAAGTCCCATAGTGCTCAGAGCCATTTGAACCATTTTTTTTCCAATCGTCTATTGTTTACGCTCCTTACACCAAGCGAGGCGTCGTTTGGCATTTACCGGCATGATGTGTGGCTTATGAGCAGTCGCTCGACCATGAAATCCAAGTTTTCTCACCTCCCACAGTACTTGCAGTGGATCCTGATGCAGTATGGAATTCCTGTCTGATGGTCTGGATAGATGTCTGCCTATTACACATTACGACCCTCTTCAACTTTCGGCAGTCTCTGTCAGTCAACAGACAAGGTCGGCCTGTACGCTTTTGTACTGTACATGTCTCTTCATGTTTCCACTTCACTATCACATCGGAAACAGTGGACCTAGGGATGTTTAGGAGTGTGGAAATCTTGTGTACAGATGTACGACACAGGTGACACCCAATCACCTGACCACGTTCAAAGTCAATGAGTTCTGCAGAGTGCCCCATTCTGCTCTCTCATGATGTCTAATGACTACTGAGGTCATTGATATGGAGTACCTGGCAGTAGGTGGCAGCACAATGCATCCAATATGAAAAACATATGTTTTTGGGGGTGTCCAGATACTTTTGAACACACAGTCTACTATCACCGTTCTTCATAATATCTCTGTTTATGGAAGGAAATCATTTAAAATAATATACACATAGACCACTTTTGCTACATTATGGGATTTTCCACTGCATCTTGCAAGTAGATACGCTTTAAAGGAAAATTTGGGAGAGAAAATATTGTGCTGGGAACATGTTACTGGAAAATCAGATATGATTTTATCCAATATGGCTACACAATATGAAGGAATTTTTGGAAATATCACTGAAGAAGAAAAATGTAACCCGTTACATTTTTTGAATAAATAATTTATTTCACAATAAGTAGTTTTGGGCCTATGCCCACTGTCAGATGACAACAAGGATTTATTGTACAAATTTCAAATTTATGTCCTGCAATATAACAGAATATCTGTGATTTTATAGTTTAAAAAAGCTTTTCACTATATGCAAGGTCTGCATATTTTACTTCTCAGTATATAAGTTTTATTTTATACATTACAATATGAAGATTTGCTTCACTGATGTGTGACATACTGAACCATGAGTTAGACTCAGG
Source organism: Schistocerca nitens (assembly GCF_023898315.1). Classification (NCBI taxonomy): domain Eukaryota; kingdom Metazoa; phylum Arthropoda; class Insecta; order Orthoptera; family Acrididae; genus Schistocerca; species Schistocerca nitens. Next base: position 865,110,690 of record NC_064614.1, read on the forward strand.
GCAATGTGGCAGACAGACAAATGTGTTCAATTCTGCTATGTTTACATCTGCATACATCATCTTAGCGACTTGGTTGGCTGTACCAAAGAACACAATGGCACAGCGATGAAATACGTCTACAAATATTACGTCGTTTTCTTTATAATGTGAATATTCTTATTCTTTGCCCAACTCTATGAAGATTAATAATGGAAAATCCACAATGGAATACCATTGAGAGTAGTACTGATTGCTACTCATTGCATAGAGGAGGCACTGAGCAGCAGATAGCTGCATTTGAAAGCAGATTGCTGGTTATTTTTAGCTATCTGATGAAAGTTCTTGATCCAATCAAAACTCTCTCCCTCTCTCTCTGTCTGCCAGTGTCATCTCTGGACACTGTGAGTAGTGATCTCGGTTGGTGTGGGTGGTGAGGGTCCAGAAGAACTGTTGGGTGGATGGTGGGCAGTCTAGAAGAACTATGGGGCAGAGAGGGCAGGAACAGTAGGGTAGGGTGGAGGAAGATGCTGTATGCTGCCCATGGGTGTGACAGCTAAATGAAAAAACTGGAATCATGTTGATTAGTTCCTTCCAGACACTACAGGTTGATTAGTTCCTTCCAGACACTACAGGCAGTAGAGGGTAAATGGTGTCATCAAGCAAGTGGCTGCTGGAAGCCTACACAACTGTCCAATGAGATCTGTCCAAAATGGCTGGATTTATTGTGTCATTCAGTAGAGTAGTCTGCAATTTTGTCTATTTTTACAGTCTTTCTCATTTCAAGATTTCTCATTTCATATCTGTATACTGCAAATTATATTTGATTATATCTTTGCTAAAACAGGATTTTTACACTTAAATTACGTAACTTTCAGCATGGAACAGGAGAAAACTCCTGCTGAAAAAAAGTCCTCATTCAAAACTGAAATAAGATATTTAGCTTACAGTATTTTAACTACATATAAATGAAATGTATTACCTTCTATCACAAATTAAGCTGCGTGGTGTTTGTTTGTTCATGTAAATAGGTGTGATGTGATTTAAAAGTTGTTCTAGTGAATGTAATCAAGAAGTTGCATTTTCAGAGTCTTCAACACAAAAACTGACACAGAAATACTCCCACTAATTCTTGGGCTGTTCATCTGGATATCGCACAGCTTCAACAGAGAAAGTTAATAACAAACACTTCTACAGGTTTCCCAGAAAACCTCAAGAGTTGCTTCTAAATTGGAAAAAAATGTTTGTGAGCTGTCACCTGATGTGAACTATGCTACTATTTTTGTTTGTGAGGAACATTTTTCCGAAAAAGACTTTATTCATAAACCAGATGTAGCCTGAACATGCATGTGTTTCGAAAATGTCTGACAGATGTTCTTTATGTAGATACTAATATCAGAAGTGGACTAGGTGAAATTGGTGCTAATGTACTACCAAGCACAACATGTGCAGTGGCAAGTGTTCATTATACAGCTGTTAATACCGGAAGTGAAACTGCTGTTAATGAATTATCAAGCACTGGTTTGCTGAACAGAGTAATTCTTTGAGTGATGCACTTTGTAATTTTTTTGTTTCCTCTCAAAATGAATCTACAGGTGGTGAGTACACATTCTTTTCCGAAACATCTTTTAATGACCAAAGTTGGGTTTTGGGGAAGGGGGGTTTCAAAAGCAGACTATAGTCCCATAAAATTAAAAAATGTACAAGATTCATGTGAATACTTTAACAAGGATATCAAAACTTAAAGCAAAGCTACATAATGGGAAATATGAATTAAAAACATTTACGGATTTAAGTGACAGCAATACTTTCTCTTTCATATAAAACTATTTAAATTCTGTCACCAGAGGTTTCACAGGCATGCAATTAACATACATTGACCAATCAAAAAATGCTAGGTGATGGACATCTGAGAGCAAGGTATTTGCTCTGTCCTTACACAAGCAAAGCCCTTGGCTATACAAATATTTGTCAGTTCAGTTTCCCCTTTCTTCTGTCAGGCATCTAAAACTCCCGTGATCTGCTGTACATTTTGAGCTGGGCTGGAATCCTGCAGTAATGAATGTACCACAAGCAGAAGTTGAAGCAGTGAACAACAATGATAAATATTGTGCTTTGTTCGATGATATGTCTTTGGAGAGAGAGAGAGAGAGAGTTGTATTATGATGCAAAGAAGCAACTAATTTCAGGTTTTTCAGGATGTAGGACTTTAGGAAAGTAAAATTTGTATGCAAACTACACATTAATATTTGTGGTCAGAGGCATACATAAACACTGGAAGCAGGTTGCCACACATAACTTAATCAGAACTCTGTTTCAAGTACTACTTTATAGAAGTTCTCATTATCTATGTCACAAGGCAACTGCGAGAAACAGAGCTGATGATAGTTTGCACAGTTTGTGACCAGACTTCAACCAAGCAGAGAGCACTGAAGGAACCGCACAATGAGAAATTTACTGAATTCAGTTCATTTCACTTTTTAGTCAGTGATGAACTTATTTGCAGTGATTTATGATGTCCCACAACTATTAAAAAATACTAGAAATGTACTCCAAAGAAATAAAATACAATTTGGGTATCAAAAGGAGGCCACTTTTGAATTTATTCATATGGCTTTTGTCCTGGATCAGCAGAAAATGTTTAAGACTTTGCCAAAACTGCATTTTGATATTAAGGATTCTTTTACTAAAAATGGAAGTTAAGGCAGCTGCAGCCAAGCTTAGTCACAAGTGGCTGCAGTTATTGAGAACTATGTAGCATTTAAAAATTTATCTGCAGAAGCAATATACACTGCAGAATTTGTTGAAAAGATATAGTGCTTGTTCGATTCACTAAACAGCTTCCATTATTATCCACAAGATGGCAACTCTTATCAGTTTGCCATTTCTCTAGTCACCACATATTGAAATGTGGTATAACGCATTATAGGAAATGAAAAAGTGGAAAGTTGGAGTTAGGAACAGGGAGAGATAGGACAAAAATTTTAAGTTTGTGGCAAACTATAATAAGATCACTGATGTTCTTTTGGAACCGATGAAAAAAATTGGTTTATTGAAGCATGAGGACTTTCAGTCAAGACCTGCTGGAGAATGTTTTGTTATTGTGTGAGGCAGATTGGTGTTGCAAACCCTAACCCAACCTGCTTTCAGTTCAAAGCAGCACTGAAAACAGTTATAATAAATAACATGTCCCTACCCACAAATTCACTAGGCATTAGTGTAGGATGGGTCAGAGGGTCTATGAGAAGAAAGTATGTGTTTTACTGAGTGTTCCCACATGTGCAGCTCAGAAAAGCTGGTGTTGGTGGGATGGATTCAAATGGTACGGGCTGTAATGCATTCACTTAAGTCACAAAATTATGAAAAGGGTAGTTGCTACTCACCATACAGCAGAAATGCCGAGTTCCAAGTAGGCACAACAAAAAGACTGTCAGAAAGTGAACTTTCAGCCAACAAGGCCTTCCGAACTTCCAGCATGCGAGGGTAGTTTGGGTCAGCAATTTCTGTTAATCAATAGAACAGAAAACTAGTCCACATTGCAAATTGTTTTTTTATTTTTTTATTCATTCAATGACTAGTTCAGGGCCAAGAGAAATTTTCAAATCATCATAGCAAAGTCTAAAATGGCATATCCGAAGATGTCAAAAATTTGCAATGAACATTTAGAGCGCGTACACAAAAGTACACACTGTAAATGTTCATTGCATATGTTTTACATCTTTGGAAATGCCATTTTAAAGTTTGCTATGATGATTTGAAAATGGGTCTCTGCACGATATTAGTTATCAGATGAATACAAAGGTAAAAATTTGCAACTTGGACTGGTTTTTCGTTCTACTGAAAAACGACTTCATTGAAAATAGACAAAACACATGCACGCACGCGCACGGGCACGCACACGCACACACAAAACCACAGTCCCTGGCTGCCGTGGCCAGACTACGAGCAGCAGAGCATGATGGGGGAAGCAACTGGTTGGTGGGAGGTAAGGAGGAGGCTGGGGAGAGGAGGGGAAAGGATAGCAGAGTATGGCAGGGGACAGTAAGTGCTGCTTGTGGGAGCATACAGGGATAAGGTGTGGTGGAGAGAGGGTAGGGCAGCTAGCTGCAGTCAGGAGATTAGACTGAGGCTAACAGTGGGGTGGGGATAGCAGAAAAGGGGAGAAGTAAAAAGACAGTGGGTGCATTGGTGGAACCGAGGGCTGTGTAGTGCTGGAATGGGAACAGGGAAGAGGCTGGGTAAGGGCAATGGATAATGAAGGTTGAGGCCAGGAAAATTATGAGGTTGCAGGGAGAGTTCCCACCTGTGAAATTCAGAAAATCTGGTGCTAGTGGGAAGGGTCAATGTGGCACAGCCTGTAAAGCCGCTTCTTAGCTGTCATTCCCACATAGAACACAGCATAGTGGTTGCAGCTTAGCTTGTACATCACATAACTGATTCCACAAGTAGCCCTGTCTCTCATGGAATAGGTGATGCTTGTGACCAGAGTGGAGTAGGTAGTGGTTTGAGGATGTATGGTACAAGTCTTTCATCTAATCTATTACGGGACGATGAGCCATGAGGCAAAGGGTTGGAAGCAGGGGATGTGTAGAGATACATGAAGATATTGTGTAGGCTGGTGAGTGGCAGAATGCCACTGTTGGAGAGGTGGGAAGGACATGGGTAGGACATTTCTCATTTCTAGGCACGACAAAAGATAGTCAAAAGCCTGGTGGAGAATGTGATTTTGCTCCAATCCTGCGTGGTACTGAGACACGAGGAGAATGCTCCTCTGTGACCGGATGGTGGGACTATGGAAGGTGGTGGGAGACTGGAGAGACAAGGCATGGGAGATCTGTCTTTGTACAATGTTGGGAGAGTATTTATGGTCTGTAAAGGCCTCCGTCAGACCCTCAGTATATTTCGAGAGGGACTGCTCATCATTGCAGATGCGATGGCCTTGGGTGGCTAGGCTGTATGGATGGGGGACGTATTGGTATGAAATTGGTGGCAGCTGTTGAAGTGGAGGTATTGCTGATGGTTGGTAGATTTGTTATGGATGCAGGTAATGATGTAGCCATCTTTGAGATGGAGGTCAATGCCGAGGAAGATGGTTTGGGGGGTTGAGTTGGGCCAGGTGAAGCAAATGGGGGCGAAGCATTGAGGTTCTGGAGGAATGTGGATAGGACGTCCTCACCCTTGATCCATATCACATGAAGATGTCATCAGTGAATCATAACCAGATGCGAGGTTTGGGATTCTGAGTGTTTAGGAAGGATTCTCTAGATGATCCATGAATAGGTTGGCATAAAATGGTCCCATGCAGGTGCCCACTGCTGTACCCCAGATTTGTTTGTAGGTAATGCTTTCAAAGGACAAGTAATTGTGGGTGAGGATATAGTTGGTCATGGTGACTAGGAACAAGGTTATAGGTTTGGAATCCATTGGGCATTGGGAAAGGTAGTATTCAGTAGCAGTAAGGACATGGTCATTAGGGATGTTAGTGTAAAGTGAGGTGGCATCAATAATGACAATCAGGGCACCATGTGGCAAAGGAACAGGAACAGCAAAGAGTACAGGAATTGCAAAGAGTCGGAGGAGGAGATGGTTGGTATCTTTTCTGCAGGAGGATAGGTTGTGGGTAATAGGCTGAAGGTGTTGATCTCCGAGAGTAGAGATTCTCTTAGTGACATCACATTACTCAGAAGCAACATTTTACCGTCCCCTACCATCCCTTCCCATACCTGCCCCAGCATCCTCCTTAACCCCCATCATGGGCTGCTGCTCTCAGTCTGGCCTCAGCAGCCAGAGACTGTGGTCATGTTGTTACATTCTGTCCTGGATTTTGATTCACTAAGACAAGCACACTGTGCTGTGCAGCATGTTCAGCAAATGTAAAGGCCAGCTGTCTCTTGGCACAGTTTGCTAACAGATAGTTGATTAGTGGACATGCTCACATAGAGTGGCACACAGTGTTGCAGTTAAATTGGTAGAGTACATGGATGTGACAGGCCTGGAGTAGATGGTAATGGGAACATGTATGGTACAGTTCTTGCATCTAGCTCTTTTACAGTGATATGGACCATGTGGCAAGGGATTGGGGGAGGCGTTGAATGTGATCAGCAAAGATACCAAAGCAGGGGTTAAACAGGGACATACAAAGATATTGCATATGTTAAGTGGTTGACATAATACCATTGTGAGAGGAGTGGGAAGAATATTTCTATCCCTGCCATGTCACTGCACATTTCCACATGTTGCAATACACCACCTTCCTGAAGCCCTACACTGCTATCCCTCCCCCTCTCTACCCCTGGTCCTCGTAAAGGATCTGGCCAATAGCTAAAAAATATCCAACAGTCTATTTTTCAGTCTGCTCTTAAATTTGACTGTGCTCAGGTCAGTGTGTCCTCTATGTGACGAGTAGAACTCTAACCTACAGATTTAATTTTTTAGAACTAATGGCAATGAACGGCCCAGTATTTTTCCTCTGTTTGGCAACATAATATTTAGTATTTCTTGTTGACTAACTAACAAAGCTCAGTTATGATAGTATGCATAATTTCTCTGTTAAAACAAAATTATATGTGGATGAAAATTTGTAGGAACATTCTGTTACTTAACTTTAAAACAATGTCCTACAATAATTCATCTATCTCCTGTAATTTCTGTTGATAGAGAGAGTATATTACTTCCATAATTTAGCTTTATTAATGAGTCAAGAAAAAGAGGGAAAAATGAAAATGACTGGGGTGTTCATTGCCACTAGTTTTACAAATTAAATGTATAGGTACCCTTCAAGATCTGGGCAAAGGATATGAATATTTGCATTATACAGTGAAGACCACAATACAGTATTCTATAGCCAACAAAGTCAGATGTCAACATATGCGTCTGCCACGTTGCCCTTAGTCAACCACATAGATACATGTCAATGTGTTAATTAAGCAGGCCTCTATGTTGTAGTGTGTGAAGTAAAACTTTTCCTCTAGTCAGTAAAATGTATACATCTTGTTTAAAATGTAAAAGCTTTTGTAAACCACAAATATTCTATTATATTGTAGGATATAAATGTGAAACTGTACAAGAAATCCTCACTGCTATGTGAGAATGGGCCTGCCTGAAAACAGTTATACTGAAATAAATTATTCATCAAAATGTGTGACCTCATTCCAATTTTCTATCTCGATGAAGATCAAATAATGGAGTGAATATTTTAGCATAAATTAAATGAGATTTCTGGTTTGTGATTAAGTTAAAAGCCCCTGATCTCTGAGTCAGTTTTGGTGAGTTCTATTCATGAATTGGAAGGCATCTACTAGCTACTTCTCAAGTAAATTTTACACTATGCACTATGGAGGATGCTTATTCACGATAATTTAGTCATGAAGTGTGATTTCCTCCCTTGTAGCTGGAAGTGGAAAATACACTGCTTAACCAGTTGTGGTCAACATACATCAAAATGACTCTTTCACACAGGCATTTGTTCTTGTGTGCCTTTTACTTTACTGCAAGAAACTAGGTTTTTTGTAAAAGTTTTTTGTTATAACGTCAAGTTTAACACATATATTTCAGAACGACACAACACATATAAGTCACAGAGTAAGTTGACAAGCAAGACATGTGTACACGTTAGCATTCGAATGAGCACTGACTCCCAGTCTAGCGGCCACTGCTCGGCTGGCCGCTTAGGTGGCACAGCTGCTGCATGGCTGGCAGACAGCGTCGCACGTAGAGGACACGCGTAATTGCATGGCGGCACATTAATAATACATTTGTGGTGAAGTTTAATCAAGGTATAATAAAGAATCATGATGAAATGAATGTTAATTCATTGATACATTCCTGAAAGTATTACAAACAGATAGCATATTACCTGAAGCTGTTAGCTCAGAATGACTTCACTGTGATACATTCATGAAAGTATCGATAAATAATCATTTCATCAAGATTCCTTATTATACTTTGATATAAATGTAGTATTATTATGATTATGATGGTTATTGTTGTTATTATTCTTGTTGTTGGCTGGTTGATTCAGGGAAGGGGACCATACAGCGAGGTCACCGGTCCCATCGGATGAGAAAAGGATGGGAAAAGAAATCTGCGGTGCCCTTTCAAAGGAACTATCCCAGCATTTACCTGGCGCACTTTAGGGAAATCATGGAAAACCTAAATCAGAATGGCCAGACACAGGATTGAATCATCGTCCTCCTGAATCATAAAACTTTGAACCTAGATTACTCTAAAATGCTCAAAAAGTACTTCATACAAGAGGATCATTTGTTTCATGTAAATATGTATGAAAATTGTGTGAAAGATGAGCAATACTGATGACCAGTTGGATGCATACTTCCCTTGTAAGAACAAAAATTATTTTTGTTTGTTCCTATCCACTGCACACCACTTCTTCTGTGAGGTTGCTATTGGTCTGTCCTCTTAATAGGTACTGTCATTTAATTATGACAAGAAGTGATGTACAATGTGTACACTACTTCTTTCTCTGCAGGACCCCCACTTCTCAATCAGCAGATGTTGAAGACTTTGAGAAAACTGTCAGCAATGAAATATTTGTTGAGTTTTCCCCTCATTTATTTGAGTGAGAAATGATATTTATACAAGGGTGGTTGGAAAACTAATGTAACAAATCCTCAGCAAGAAGAAATTTATTCATGACATCAAAGAAATACACAAAATTTATCGAGGCACTGGGAAACAACTTCTCATGTAAACACCATGGTTGTCTACATATTTATTACATTAGTAAAACAATCTGTTGAAACTAGAGTTTTTCAAGTTTGAGTATAAATATAGGAGTCTCTTAACAGCAGCCTCTTGAATATTGGCATTTGTTATGAAGTGGCAAGCAGCCAGGTGCTTGTTCACTGGTCGAAAGAGATGAAATTGCTTGGTGAGAATCCAGGCTGTATGGAGGCTGTTCCAATACAGTCCATTGTGCAATCACACATAATCGCAGCCATATGTGGTCACTGGATAGCAATCCCAGTCACTTCCTCCAAATCGCCTCCTCCAATTGTTTCTGTCTAGCACAATCAATGGCAGCATTCATGGTCTCTACATGGCTGAAGTAATCAACTAATAGCATTTCCTAGATGTCCAAAAAGACTTCAGCTGTTCTTTCCTTATCACAGCCATCATTTTGAACTTATGATGGGAGGGTCACATGATCACCTGGTACCAGTTGTACAAAATTTACAGCACTCTGAGGTGACCAGTGTGCTCCCTTTATGGGGTGACTAATATTTTGTATAGTAAGTGGACACAAGTTACAATGTTAATTACAAACTATAGACTGAACCATAATAATGTTTTGATGTAAGAAGTAGACAGCAGGTCGCACTGAGGTATTTTAAAGAACAAAAATTAAAGCAGAGACACTGAGTCGCAGACAGGCACAACAAAAAGACTGTCAGAAAGTAAGCTTTCAGCCAACAAGCCTTCATCAGAAATAGGCAACACACACACACACACACACACACACACACACACACACACACACACACACACAGTGCGAGTTGCATTTGCATGTATCTGTGTGTGTGTGTGTGTGTGTGTGTGTGTGTGTGTGTGTGTGTGTGTGTGTGTGTAAAGATAGGAAATTTGGAATTTACTATTGGTAAAAAACAAAAAAAAATGTATTTTTGGGATTAAAAGTTTGTTAGAATTAGTTTTTTTTGCTGCTAAAAGTCATTTGAGGGAAAGGGAAGAATCACAGGGTCAGGTTTAGATATTAAAACATAAAGCAGACCATGGCTGTGGAGAGTTGAATCTAGCAGCCTATCGCAGGGCCACTTGATACTATGGAACCAGCATTGCCTTTGGAATACCGCAAACCCTATTGAAGTTATAGTACAGAATGCCAATCTCAGTAGTCAGTACTTTTTACTTTGGAAGGCAGTGGCTGTTACATTTACGGCAAAAGTTTTTGAATTTTATTTTATTCAATTCAGTGTGAAAATCATGACTATTATGTTCAGTTATCTCTCCACGAAAAATTCTGAGAAAAATTCAAAAATAAAAAAATGTCAGGTCTAAAAAACAACATGACAGATGTTTTCCTTTGGTAACCTATAGGACAAAGAGTAACTTTAAACAGCTGAGAGAATTACCCACCACATGGTGCATGGCTGAGGATACCTTGTACCATTACTAGTCCTCATCTCCCCTTCCATCCCCTCCTTATTCCACTCGCATATGCAGTGAGGGAAAATGACTGTCTATGCTGTACTAGTCCTGAATTCTCTTATTTAGTCTTTACTGTCCTTCAGCACAATGTATGATGGCAGCAGTAGAATTGTACTGTAGTCAACTTCAAATGCTGTTTTCTCTAAATTTTCTCAATAGTATTTCATGAAAACAACATTGTCTTCCCTCTATGGATTAGAATTCACAGAGCACCTCCATAATATTCACATGCTGAACAAACTTACCAGTAACAAGTCTAGCAGCATGTTTTTGAATTGCTTTGCATGAAAACAACATTGTCTTCCCTCTATAGATTTGAATTCACATAGCACCTCCATAATATTCACATGCTGATCAAACTTACGAGTAACAAGTCTAGCAGCATGCTTTTGAATTGCTTTGATGTCTTCCTTTACTCCAATCTGGTGGGGATTCTAAACACTTGAGCAGTACTCAAGAGTGGGTTACACCAATGTTCTGTACACAGTCTTCTTTGTAAATGAGCTACACTTTCCTAACATTCTCCCAATAAATTGAAGCTCACCATTTGCCTTCCCTATTAGGGACATTAGGTGCTTGTTCTGTTTCATATCGCTTTGCAACATTGTACCTAGACTAAATCTTCAATAACAAGCTGCCATACTTCACAACAAATAATATTTCTATCTAAACCATCCAAACAAGAGTGGTTCTATCACATTTCTCTGTAGCACTCCTGATGATACCCTTGAACCTAATGAACTCTAACCACCTTTGAGAATAACATACTGGTTTCTATTACTTAGGAAATAATTTGAGCCACCCACATATCTGAAAACCTATTCTGTATACAATAACATGAAATTCAATAATACTTTTTTAAGCAGTCGTAAATAAAGTCAAGTCCTTGGCTTGGATAAAGAGAAAAGTCATTTAAATGAGTGCTATGGATAGACAGATTTTTGGCCACCCTCCTGCATAACATCTCCATCCTATCATCTCCAAACACATACTGAGTTACAAGACAGGTTTGTTCAGGAACAAAAAACATTAAAAAAGTATACTAAATTAAGAGATTGTAATTCAGACTTAACAAAGCTGTAATGGGAAGCAAGAATTCAAATGGCATTAAGTCAAGTGCCAGAAAATTAAATAATAATAAATAATAGAAATGGACATCACCAAAAATGGTAGAGGAGAACTCTGAATGTGATGAAAAAGAGAAAAGGTGTAATAAAGTCAGATGCTGAATAACAGATCAGGGTGCAAGCAAAATCTAACATACAGGACATAGCAGTGAAGTGTGAGAGAGGTGCCAACTATTAACAACAAATGGACAGAAAATGTGAATTAGGAAAGACTGCTACTCACCAGAAAGAGTCAGCAACGAGCAGTGAAAAGCTATTTTAAAAGTAGACAATTGGATGTTTAGCTGCCACACAAAATCCTTTGCATGGTGGAGTGTGTGTGTGTGTGTGTGTGTGTGTGTGTGTGTTTGCATATCTGATGAAGGACTTTGTCCAATAGCTACATATTCAGAAATCTACTTTTAAATGTGGCTATCCACAACGAAGTGCTTCCACTATGCAGTGACTAGCAATCTACTCTTAATTCATATCATAATACCATCCCAGATTTTTCCACTGTTTAATAAATGGACAGACATCATTAAGCTCAATGAGTTTACTAAAATAACAAAATTTTTCCAGTAGGCCAGTCCCATAAAAAATTAATTAAAACAGGGAAAGATAAATCACACGAATGTGTAATGAAAATGTAAAATGACTCACTCCACATTATTATGATTAATCATACAAATGATCCATGGAACATGTACCTAACTAACTACCTAACAAATCAACGAATCCAAAATTTATAGAAACTAGTCTTCCTCTGGCAAAGCCTAAAAGTGCATGAATGTTACAGCCTGATCACACAAAGGGTATGTCAGATGCTTCTGTCAGCATTGTGCTTTGGAGCAGAACAGTATGGTCTGTCTGTAAACTGAAGAGCGAGCAACGCTTTTGGTGGGGGAAGTGGCCTTTCCCGGAAGAACACTGCCACCGGCGTACAGGGGCACCCAAAATCTGTTGCCCGTTACCTGTCTAGCGGTGTAGATCGGCATGCAGTGATATACGTCATTTCTGTTCATGGGATCTTAGTTGCCCATTGTCAGTCAGTTAACTTTGTATACTTACTGATATGCTTCGATATCTGGAGGAGATGGATAATGGTATAGCATTGCAACAACATATGTAGAATATGAAGAAGAGGAGGTATTTGCGGAGTAACGAGTGTTCTGTCATCTCTAACGTTATTACAGCGTGTATTAAAGGGGCGACCCAAAAAGAACTATAACTATAATAATATTACCAGCCCAACCAAAGGGCGGCAATTTATGCTAACTTAAGCCTCGTGCAATAGGACGCATAAGGTAGGAACGTGAAAATAAGCCGCATGGTTTACTGGAATCGCCACGAAGGAAAACTAATAATTTTGGGAGAAAACCCATCGTTATAAGACAGTTTCAAAATTATGTAAAACCTTTGATGCTTATGGAACACTAAATCTCTATCTCGGTCACTATTCACCTGATTCTAAGACAAATTGCTTAAAACATGTGCCCAATTGCTATTTCAAACACTGCTGAAATTTTCTTCGAAACATGTACACCGATTCTGGACTTCTAAGCAAAAAGCTTGACCTACGAGGTGCGTTCACATATTAATTTTTATTTTTTGGTAAGAACTTTATTTGTTAATGTACAGTAATGTTATCCTCTTCAAAATATTACCCATCACATACTGTACACTTATGCCAGTGCTTTTTCCAATTCCCGAAACACTTTACAAACTGTTTCTTTGGGATAGTTTATAGGTCTCTTAACTGTGCATTTTTAATCTCATCCATGCTTGTAAAACCATTGTTCTTTAAGGCCTGCTTTGAAATTTTTGTACCACTTGTATGCCCTTGGTTTATTCGTAACAGGTTCACCACAAGCAATATTTAATATTTCTAAAAGTTTCATACACTTTATTCCATTCTTATAACAAAATTTAATGCAGGTTCTCTTATCTATTTTTATACAAAACAAATACTTGTGATGCTACCACAACACATGTAATCTTTTTGACAGCTGACAACAGAGTAAATACCCAATACGCATAACATTGTACACATACTTTTGAGACATGTTTTCGGAGACAGTGATAAAAAAGTAGTGCCAATCGGACTAATACAACACACAAAATTATAAATTTCTGCTTACTTTTTAAACACTCTTCGTGTTGCAAGAATTGTTAAGTTTCAATGCAGTTAGGTTGGGGTTGGGTTGTTTGGGGGAGGAGACCAGATAGCGAGGTCATCAGTCTCATCGGATTAGGGAAGGATGGGGAAGGAAATTGGCCATGCCTTTCCACAGGAACCATCCCAGCATTTTCCTGGAGCGATTTAGGGAAATCACGGTAAACCTAAATCAGGATGGCCGGACGCGGGATTGAACCGTCGTCCTCCCGAATACGAGTCCACTGTGCTGGCCACTGCACCACCTCGCTACGTTTCAATGCAGTCCTTCAAAGAAAACTTCTACCTTTTAGTAGCAACACAAAGTAGGAACAAGCCTTAAATTCTACATATTGATTGCATTATATGGGGTTTGTTTTACGAATAGTAATAGAGGAACATACATTCACATGAACAGCCATTCAGTCCTATGTTTGTAGTAGAATCCTGAATTCCGTTTTTATGTTAATATTATTTACTCTATAATGTTGCGTTTTGAAAGAATCTATCGTTTTTTGTATTCCTTATGGTCTTAACACATTTGTCTAAAAATATACGCAGCCACGACATATCTGTACACGGCGCCGCCACAGATTTAAAGTGCGCGCCCCGGCTGGGTCGGTATTACGTTGTGAAACAGCCTGTAGGAGCACCTTGTGACGTAGCTGGGTTGACAGAGTGGGGACTTGCTCGCTCACTCTTCAGTTTACCGACAGACTATATAAGCTATTCTTTTACTCATGACAAATGGAAAATTACTAATAGACATCAATGTTTTTACACTTCATATTATGGTTAAACCAGGGAAAGAAATACAAGAGTAGTTTCAGTGAGAACACTGCCTTTCCAAGCACACATTTCACTGGTTAGAATATGAAAGACATAAGATTAAATCTTCTATGTGACTAGTAAGTTTTATGTATAAATTGATGTGTTATCCTCAACACATATATACATGTAAATACTTACTTGATCAACTCAAAAAGTTTAGGATCAGAAACCTTAATATTGCGTGCGAGGTTCCAAGAAAGATGGACCATTGGAACAATACTTTTGAAACTTTGAAGTTTATTCCACTCATAGCGTTCTATAGCCAACTGATACTGCCTTGCAGTCAGTGGGCCAACATTCCATGCAATGTTGTTGCACCATCCAACAGCCTGAACCCAATGAACACAACCTGAAAAAAAAAAAATAAACTAAAACAGTAGTCACAGAAGAGAAATTTCAAGGATATCTTTAATGTACACAAACAATTTTATGTTGTACTTTACAAGCAAGAAGAAAAAAAGTGTGTAACTTCTGCTACTGCATTAATTAAACATTTTAATGAATAATTAAGTACCACAGCGTTGTGGCTGCATGCGTTAAAATCCCACACAATGTTGAAAAATCCAGTTCCCTGAAACCTCATTAAATAGAGAAAGCCCAAGAACTTCAGTTTTCATTTTCTTATATCTACTATTTTCTTCCCACATTATATATCACAATGGATTCCATTCTCAATTTTTATGTGACTATTTTGGAACACACATTTTATTAATACAACAGTGGAATATATCATGCATTTTGGAAATCTACAGGAGAGGTGTGGTGTTATAGGTACCCCTGAACAGGATATGCAACACATCAGAACAGGAAATAGGATATTACTAATTTAATGAATTGCAAACTTACAGGCATAATTATGTACAATAAACTAAGAAATTAGATAAACAGTCATTTTAAAGAAAGAAGAAGCAAAATTATATGGTGATGAAAGAAGGTAAAAAGGTAATGAAGGCAGAAAATAACTGGCCAGAAGAAATTACTCTGAGAGTGAGGATACAGTGCAAGAAGATTTTTGAAAAGACTTAATTCCTGTATCTGGATTTCAAAAATCTTTGTACAATCTGGAAGCAACAAATCAGGAAATACCAGTGGAACTCCTACAGACATCAGGTCAAAGAGTGGAGCAATAACTGTACAATGTATTTAGCTCACATCCAAAAAAGAAGAACAGATAGATGTAAAATTATTGCAGAATTCATCTTCTGCCAAATGTCTCAGGAATACTCAAAAGATTATTTTATCACAGAATGGAAGGGAAAACTGAAAGTAGATTCGAATAGGACCATTTTCATTTTACAAGTGTTGCTGGTATTACGGTTAACAATAAGAGACCATATTTCGGAAAAACAAGAAAACATACGTTACATGGCACTCATAAATTTAAAGAAGGCTTTTGATTCTGCTGAATGGAATAAAATAATTCCATTCTTAGAAAGTGTAGTTTCATCAAATTCAGGCATAGAAATGTAGCCAATTCTCTTTACACAAATCAGACTAATCAGGCATTGATAGAATTGTACACAAATTCAAAAGAAGAAAAGGTGTAAGCCGCAATTTCAGAGTGACAACAATGATATTTTATTTGTATACTTAACAGGCAATCACAGAAGTAAGGAATTAACTCGTAACAGCTGATACAGTCAAAAAATCAAAATTGTTGTTAGAGACATAGCAGTGGTTGCCAAAAGTGACAGAAACTGAGTCAGATGTTTAACGAAACGGAATATTTGCTAGCTGAAGGTATTATATTGTGACATGATGCATGCCTTCTGGTCAAGTTGTCATATAAAATTTATGACCCAGTTTGATATTGCCCTTGAGTGCGAGAAGTGACTACATCTGTAATTAAATGTGTTTTTAAACACACTACTGTGTAGCTTTGATATGTGCTCCATGTGCTATGTGTTTTATTGTGTCTGATTAACTTTATAGATAAGTATAACTCCAATTGCATTGTGGATAGAGTAGAAATGTGATCTAGTAGAGTCTCTAGTACTTTGAGTCCCTAGTACCAAAAGACTATTAATGAATTGTTATTTATTGAGAAGAATCATTATCTGTCCTTATTACATGCCATAAAAATCAGTCCTTGGAATATTGAGGAGATCAGAATGAAATCTGAACACAAGAAACTGATGGTGAGGCAACTTGAATTCTCTCCATTAATCTTATATAAGATATACATAGGACAAACATGCAGAAACTTCAAAACAAAATATTCGGAACATCTCAGAGCTTTAAAAAGCAACAGCTTCCATAGCACATTTGCTGACCACCTTATAGCCAACAACCACCGCCCAACCACAATAGAAACAGACTTAAGAATACTAAGACCCAGCCACATCCTATACAGCAAACTGACCATTGAGGAAAACTTCCATATACAGAAGGCGATAGTGGAAGGAAAACAGGTCTTAAATGAACACACTACACTCTGCAAGGGAACACTATTTAACACATTAAAGGAACTTTACAAATAAAAACAGCACATGTTTCGGCACCACTGATGATGGCACAGTGGTGCCGAAATATGTTTGAGTACTTAGAAAAACGGTGTTTTGCGTAACTGGTGGACCTCAAATCCCAAAAAATTTTTAACTGCAAACACGGCCAATACAAGGAGCTGCAAATCAAAAGATGGATACTTATAGAAGAGATTGCAGTACATTGGGATGGAGTGGTAAGGAGCTAGTTGTAATTCTCAACTTCATTACATTATTGTTAGCCTATTACTGTGTAGTGTGTTTGCATTAGGTAGTAACAAAATGGAAGGCAAACAGAGAACATTTTATGATGCTACTCTCAAGTGTTGTAGATGAGAGTAACGTTTGCTTATGGAAGAAACAGAAATTGGGATTATTTGCAACTACCACTACTAGAAAGAACTACACTGGCCTTCATAAAGGAAGACAGCCCAATTTTGTTAAATTTTTCAAATTTGTCCATGAAAGGAGGAAGAATGAGCAACCTATGACTAGTGACACCATACAAAACAAAGTAAAAGAAGTATCTGCAGTTCTTAAGATACCAAGGCAAGAGTTTAAGGCTAGCCATGGAGGGACTGACTGTTTCATGAAACAGGGTGGCTTATTTCTACAACACAAGTAAAACAGTATTCCAAAAACTTCTACAGGATTTTGAGAAAAAACTTAAAGAATTTTGATGGTATGTCATCACACTTCACAAAGGGAAGAATTTTTCTATTGGCCAAATTGGCAACACACTGATGAAATGTCAGTTTCATTTCAGATGCCATGTAACTATACAACTGATGAGATGGGGACAATAAAAGCTACCATCAACACACCAGGGTGTGAAAAACGAGCATATCTGTAATACTGGGAATCACAGCAAATGGTCACAAACTTCCTCTGTCTTAATCTTCAAGTGGAAAACAAGCCCCAAGACCCATAAAAATGAAAGGCTGCCCCCTGTTGTTATGATTTGAAATCATGAGAAGAGATGGATGACTCAAACTTTAATGCTGGACTGGTTCCTAAATGTATGGGAACTCTGTCCTGCTGGAATTTCCTAGCTACCACCAATGCTTTGCCTTGATGCATTTTATGGTCATCTCAATGGTGATGCAAAAAATAAGATCCACAGCCTATCCAATGACCCTGTTATTACTCTTTCAGGTATGACTTCAGAATTACAACCCCTGTATGTTTGTGGGACTGAACTTTAGCATTAACTTCAAAGATCGCACTTTACAAAAAAAAACATGTCACAGTTTTCATAAATTAGTTGTAAGTGGCAATAGTGACTGCACCAGCCAGCATCTGAAATGTTTCTATCATTTAATGAACAGGAAACGTAGCATAAAAAAAAGATAACTTGACAATTCAGAGGCTTCCTTTACCAGGATACAGATTAGCTGGGTGTTTTTCAAGGAGTTCCTTGTGTGGTGGGGGAGTGATTACATACGTAAAAACAGTATTCCATGTGAGTCCATAGATGTATCATGGCATTGCACTGAATAGATATTTGAATGTTGTGAAGGGGCAGTTGAATTTAGTGAAACTAAACTTCTAATTTTTGTTGTTTATCAGTCCCCTCACCCTGACTTCAGAGCATTTCTACTTAAGCTAGAGAGGGTTCTTGATTCACTTTTTAGGAAGTACCAGAAATTAGCTTTATGTGGTGACTTCAGTATAAATTTTGTATATGATGCTGCAAGAAAAAGGATGTTGGTAAAACTCCTAAATTCATATGATCTGATGCAGACTGTGTTTTTTTCCAATTAGGGTGCAAGGCAACAGTAGCACAGCCATAGACAATATTTTTATTCATTCTTCATTACTAGATGGGCATTCTGTTAGTAAAAGGGTGAATGGCCTTTCAGACCATGATGTACAAATTTTAACACTAAAAAGCTTTTGTACTCAACCAAATGTCACATATAATTACAAACTATGTAGGAAAAATAATCCAACAGCAATAGAGAGTTTTTTAAGCCTTGTCAAGAAACAAGAGTGGCAGGATGTTTATAGTGCCGATCACATAGATGATAAATATAATGCTTTCCTTAACACATTTCTCATGCTCTTTGAGAGTTGCTTTCCATTAGAACATTCTAAATGGGGTACTAGCAGTAATAGGCAGCCCAGGTGGCTGACTACAGGGATAAGTATATCACGTAGAACAAAGCGGGAATCATATCAAAATGTTAGAAGTAGTCACAATCAAGCTACAGTATCCCATTACAAATAGTATTGTACAGTGCTTAAAAATGTTATTAGGTAGGCAATGAGTGTGTGGTATGCTAAAAGAATAGCTAATTCACAGGATAAAATTAAAACAATATGCTTAGTTGCGGAGGAAGTGTCTGGTCATCATCGCAAGGTCAGCGATATAAAGTCAGTTCATAGTAAAAATATTTCTGTCACCAATAAGTCAGACATACGTACAGTATCTAACAATCATTTTCTGAGCATTGCTGGTGAATTAAATAAAAATTTAGTTCCAACAGAGACTCATATAACTTTCTTGGCAATAGCCTTTCCGAGATTGATGTCTGAAATATGCCTCTGTGATACAGACAAGTGGGAGATTGAGTCAATAATTAAATCACTGAAGCCTAAGGACTCTCATGGATGTGGTGGAGTGCCTAGGAGAATATTAAAGCACTGTGCTGCACATATACGTATTTAGCCATATTTGTAATTTTTCCTTTAGGAATGCCCGCATCTCGTGGTCGTGCGGTAGCGTTCTCGCTTCCCACGCCCGGGTTCCCGGGTTCGATTCCCGGCGGGGTCAGGGATTTTCTCTGCCTCGTGATGGCTGGGTGTTGTGTGCTGTCCTTAGGTTAGTTAGGTTTAAGTAGTTCTAAGTTCTAGGGGACTTATGACCACAGCAGTTGAGTCCCATAGTGCTCAGAGCCTTTAGGAATGGTCAGTTTCCTGAACAATTAAAGTACTCAGTAGTAAAGCCGCTTTATAAAAAGGGAGAAAGGGATAATGTAGACAATTTTAGACCTATTTCTATGCCATCAGTGTTTGCTAAAGTAATTGAAAAGGCTGTGTATGTAAGGATAATTTATCATTTTGTATCACACGATTTGCTATGCAAAGTACAGTTCTGCTTTAGAAGTCGCCTAACAACTGTTTGAACGCTAGGCATATTTTTTTATTTAACTAAGGTGTTTGTGTTGATCACAAAATATTGCTCCAGAAGTTGGACCATTACAGAATACAGGGAACAGCTGGGAGCAACTCATAATTGGTTCACCTCTTACTGAGAATGATTGTGATGTGGGGCCTGATTGGGGGTACGGTCATGTGGGGGGTGCACCAGGGATCAGTGTTGGGGCCACTCCTGTTCCTTATTTATATAAATGATATGGCCTCTAGTATTATGGGTAACTAAAATATTTCTGCTTGCTGATGACACTAGCTTAGTAGTAATGGATGTTGTGTGAAACACTGGCACGGTTTCAAATAGTGCAGTTCACGACCTAAGTTTTTGGCTTGTAGAAAATAAACTAATGCTAAATCACAGTAAGACTCAGTTTTTACTGTTTCTAACACACAATTCAGGTAGTGAAGGGAGACGAAAATTTAATAGTCATGGGTGACTGGAATTCGTCAGTAGGAAAAGGGAGAGAAGGAAACATAGTAGGTGAATATGGAGTGGGGGGAAGAAATGAAAGAGGAAGCCGCCTTGTAGAATTTTGCACAGAGCATAACTTAATCATAGCTAATACTTGGTTCAAGAATCATAAAAGAAGGTTGTATACCTGGAAGAATCCTGGAGATACTAATAGGTATCAGATAGATTATATAATGGTAAGACAGAGATTTAGGAACCAGGTTTTAAATTGTAAGACATTTCCAGGGGCAGATGTGGATTCTGACCACAATCTATTGGTTATGAACTGCAGATTGAAACTGAAGAAACTGCAAAAAGGTGGGAATTTAAGGAGATGGGACCTGGATAAACTGAAAGAACCAGAGGTTGTAGAGAGTTTCAGGGAGAGCATAAGGGAACAATTGACAGGAATGGAGGAAAGAAATACAGTAGAAGAAGAATGGGTAGCTCTGAGGGATGAAGTAGTGAAGGCAGCAGAGGATCAAGTAGGTAAAAAGACGAGGGCTAATAGAAATCCTTGGGTAACAGAAGAAATATTGAATTTAATTGATGAAAGGAGAAAATATAAAAATGCAGTAAATGAAGCAGGCAAAAGGGAATACAAACGTCTCAAAAATGAGATCGACAGGAAGTGCAAAATGGCTAAGCAGGGATGGCTAGAGGACAAATGTAAGGATGTAAAGGCTTGTCTCACTAGGGGTAAGATAGATACTGCCTACAGGAAAATTAAAGAGACCTTTGGAGAGAAGAGAACCATTTGTATGAATATCAAGAGCTCAGATGGCAACCCAGTTCTAAGCAAAGAAGGGAAGGCAGAAAGGTGGAAGGAGTATATAGAGGGTTTATACAAGGGCGATGTACTTGAGGACAGTATTATGGAAATGGAAGAGGATGTAGATGAAGATGAAATGGGAGATAAGATACTGCGTGAAGAGTTTGACAGAGCACTGAAAGACCTGAGTCGAAACAAGGCCCCGGGAGTAGACAACATTCCATTAGAACTACTGATGGCCTTGGGAGAGCCAGTCATGACAAAACTCTACCATCTGGTGAGCAAGATGTATGAGACAGGCGAAATACCCACAGACTTCAAGAAGAATATAATAATTCCAATACCAAAGAAAGCAGGTGTTGACAGATGTGAAAATTACCGAACTATCAGTTTAATAAGTCACAGCTGCAAAATACTAACGCGAATTCTTTACAAACGAATGGAAAAACTGGTAGAAGCGGACCTCGGGGAAAATCAGTTTGGATTCCGTAGAAATGTTGGAACACGTGAGGCAATACTAACCTTACGACTTATCTTAGAACAAAGATTAAGAAAAGGCAAACCTACGTTTCTAGCATTTGTAGACTTAGAGAAAGCTTTTGACAATGTTGACTGGAATACTCTCTTTCAAATTCTGAAGGTGGCAGGGATAAAATACAGGGAGCGAAAGGCTATTTACAATTTGTACAGAAACCAGATGGCAGTTATAAGAGTCGAGGGGCATGAAAGGGAAGCAGTGGCTGGGAAAGGAGTGAGACAGGGTTGTAGCCTCTCCCCGATGTTATTCAATCTGTATATTGAGCAAGCAGTAAAGGAAACAAAAGAAAAATTCGGAGTAGGTATTAAAATTCATGGAAAAGAAGTAAAAACTTTGAGGTTCGCCGATGACATTGTAATTCTGTCAGAGACAGCAAAGGGCTTGGAAGAGCAGTTGAACGGAATGGACAGTGTCTTGAAAGGAGGATATAAGATGAACATCAACAAAAGCAAAACGAGGATAATGGAATGTAGTCAGATTAAATCGGGTGATGCTGAGGGGATTAGATTAGGAAATGAGACACTTAAAGTAGTAAAGGAGTTTTGCTATTTAGGGAGTAAAATAACTGATGATGGTCGAAGTAGAGAGGATATAAAATGTAGACTGGCAATGGCAAGGAAATCGTTTCTGAAGAAGAGAAATTTGTTAACATCGAGTATAGATTTAAGTGTCAGGAAGTCGTTTCTGAAAGTATTTGTATGGAGTGTAGCCATGTATGGAAGTGAAACATGGACGATAACCAGTTTGGACAAGAAGAGAATAGAAGCTTTCGAAATGTGGTGCTACAGAAGAATGCTGAAGATAAGGTGGGTAGATCACGTAACTAATGAGGAGGTATTGAATAGGATTGGGGAGAAGAGAAGTTTGTGGCACAACTTGACTAGAAGAAGGGATCGGTTGGTAGGACATGTCTTGAGGCATCAAGGGATCACAAATTTAGCATTGGAGGGCAGTGTGGAGGGTAAAAATCGTAGAGGGAGACCAAGAGATCAATACACTAAGCAGATTCAGAAGGATGTAGGTTGCAGTAGGTACTGGGAGATGAAGAAGCTTGCACAGGATAGAGTAGCATGGAGAGCTGCATCAAACCAGTCTCAGGACTGAAGACCACAACAACAACAACAACACACAATTCAACAAAACCTGATGTTTTAATTTCACAGAATTGGTATATGATTAGTGAAACTGAACAGTTCAAATTTCTATGTGTTCAGACAGATAGTAAACTGTCGTGGAAACCCCACACTCAGGAGTTTATTCAAAGTTTAATGCTACCATTTTTACTATTCGAAATGTATCTCAAGTGAGTGATCATTTGACACAAAAATTAATCTACTTTGCTTATTTTCATTCGCTTAGGTCATATGGTATTATATTTTGGGGTAACTCTTCCCATTCTAAATGGATATAATGGGTGGTTGAGGCAGTAAGTGGTGTAAGTTCACAAACCTCTTGTCGACCCCTGTTCAAGAGTATGGGTATTTTGACACTGACCTCTCAATATATATACTCCTTACTGTCATTTCTTGCTAACAATGTTAGCTTATTCCTAAGAATAAGCAACTTTAATTCAGTTAATACTTGGCAGAAATCAAACCTGCATTTGGATTTGACTTCCCTAACTCTTGTGCAGAAAGGTGTTCAGTATACTGCAGCATCCATTTTCAATAAGCTACCACTCGAATTTAAAAATCTTAGCAGTAATCTACACACTTTCAAACTGAAACTGAAAAGTTTTCTCATGGGTCTGTCCTTCTATTCTGTCGAGGAGTCCCTTGAAAAAATTAAGCTGATTCTTGTTGTATTGTTGATTGTGTTTACTTAGACTTATGGACTGACTATTATTGGGTTCATAAACACTTTATTTTTATCTGTTATTACTTTTATGTTGTAATTTCATGTACTGACACCTTCCATGACCTTGGACATTTGGTCCTATGGAACTTGACATGTAAATAAATAAATAAACGTGACAGCAGCTTTGTTTGGGATTGAGCCCCACTGATATGACAAAGCTCAAAAGACTGGAGTGGTACAGCCATATGAAAAGAATTCCTTCAATTATAAACCAGAGATACCTGGAACAGGGAAAGAGCTCCAAATATTTGGGAAAAACAGATCCCTGGAGACATTTGTAAAAGACGTACAAACATTATTAATGTCATAAGTTTTTTGATGATGCTGGTGGTGATGGTGGTGTTGACCACATCCTTTACCACACCGTAACATTTAATAGATGTTACATCAAAATATGTAAGTGACCTAATGTTATTCAGACAAACATGCTGGCATCTTGTGACTAACACTGCCATGTACATCCATACTCTGCAAATCATTGTGAGGTGCATGGCAGAAAGTACTTCCCATTGTACAAGTTTTTATGGCTTTTGCCCATTCCATTCACATACAAAGAATAGAAGAATGATTGTGTAACATGGTGTCATTAGTTGGTATTCGTTTCATGATCCCTATGTGAGTGATGCATAGGGGTTCACTGTGCACATAGGTTCACAACTTAAAGTTAGTTCTACAAACTTTCGAAGTAGACTTTCAGGGAATAGTTTGTATCTATCTTCAAGCACTAGCCTTTCTTTTTTATGGTTTTAGGGCGCAAAACTGTTATGGTCATAAGTGCCCATTCTGTGGGTTAGTGAAGGGTAAAAAACCAAATTTTAAATCAGCAGCAATTGGAGTGAAACTCAAAAAGGAGGGAAACTAAAAACAGAAGGAAATCTTGGACATCTTCTAAAAGGGAAGATATATCAGGCAACAGCTGTAAATGGACATATAGCAGATTAAAATAGGGGCACTGAAGGAAAAGGTGTCTCACTGTTCATGGTTAAGAGCAATGGGGAAAAAGTGGAGGAGGATCGCCACTTAAAAGATGTCTGTGGCTAAAAAGCCCTACCCAGAGTCTAGTTAAAATTACCTCCTCCTGATGACAAGGCTGGGAGGAAGAGGTCCAAGCACAGGGAAGAAGTTTTGCGACCCATAATTTATTATTAGGAAGTGCAGACCAATGTGTGTGCCATAAAAGAGCAACACGACGACACAAAACAGTCCGTAGATCAGCAAAGGGAACCATGCAAACAGTGGGCCGAGGAAGAGAGACTGCAGTCTTTGCCGCTACATAGGCTGCCTCATTTCCGCGGATACCAACATGCCCCGGTATCCAGAGAAATGCCACAGAGACGTCACCCAAGTGGAGCATGTGGAGGCAGTCCTGAATCTGGTGGATGAGAGGATAGATGGGATAAAGAGCTTGGAGGTTGAAAAGAGAGCTGAGTGAATCCGGGCATATAATATACTCTGTCTGCTAATGGCGACAGATATATTGAACAGCCTGGAGAACAGCATAAAGCTCTGTAGTAAAAACCAAACATTGGTCGGGAAGCCGAAATCTAATAAGGGTGTCGCCAACAATATAGGCACTCCCAACACCAAATGTGGTCTTTGAGCCATCAGTGTAAATAAATGTGGCATCCTCCATTGGTGCACACAGAGCAGCAAATGCCGATGCCGGGCAATAAAAACTATTTGGGGGGGGGGGGTACTATCCTCGGGAAGCTGGCAAAGGTCATGGAGAAGGATGGTCCAGGGGCAAAACCAAGGTGGCGCCGTACCCCCATTTGTCAAGAAAGTTTTAGGAAATTGGAAGGAAAGGGAATGTAGCGGTAGACAGAAGCAGACTCCCAATGATAGTAGAGAGGAAGGTCTGCCTGCATACCCTAAATCCAAGAAGGCATCGGAAAAAAAAGGGCATGGGTCAGATGAGCAGGCATGGAAGACAGATGACTTGTGTAACGACTCAGAAGGACAGCTCACAAATCAGACAGTGGAGGTGCAGCACTCTCAGCACAAACACTCTCCACAGGGCTGGTGTAAAAAGCTCCAGACACTAAACACAATCCATTGTGGTGGACAGAGTTGAGACGTCGAAGACTAGACGGCCATCAGAGGAGTAAACTATGCTTCCAATTTCGAGCGCACTAAGGTGCAATGTAAGCCGAGGAGGACCACTCTGTCAACTCCCCAGGAGGTACCACTCAGAACACGGGGTGTGTTGCGGAATCGCAGACAGCCACCTGAAAGATATAAAACGTGGGAAGACCAACACAATTTTCTGTCAAACATAAGTCCCAAGAATTTGGTGACGTCTGTGAACAGAAGATCGACAGGGCCTAGATGTAGGGAAGGTGGATAAAACTCTATGCGGGGCCAAAAATTTACACAGATGGTCTTACTGGGAGAAAATCGGAAGCCTGTTCTGATGCTCCTTGAGTGGAGGCGATTGAGACATCCTTGAAGACATCGGTCAAGAAGGCTGGTCCATTGAGAGCTGTGGTAGATTGTAAAATCATTATTGACAATGAGGCAGCCTGAAACATCGGGAAGGACACAATCCATAATTGGATTTATGGCAATGGCAAGCAGTACAAAACTTAACATGGAGCCCTGGGGAAGCCTGTTTTCTTGGGAGAAAGTACGGGAGAGAGTTGTGTTCACTTGCACCTTAAATGTGCACTCTGTCATAAATTCATGAGTGGAAAGGGGTAGCTGACCTCAAAAGGTCCAAGAGAACAGTGTGCAGAGGATGCCTATCCTCCAACAGGTATCGTATGCCCTCTCCAGATCAAAAAATATAGCTACCGTTTGGAGTTTCCTGAGAAAATTGTTCATGATATGAGTGGAGAGAGCAACAAGATGATCAACTGTGAAACGATGCTTTCGGAAACCGCATTGGGCAGGTGTTAAAAGGTTTCAGGACTCCAGCCACCAGCCCGAACGGCAAATTACCATCACTCACGAGAGAGATGGGGTGATAGCTAAAGGGGAAATGTTTGTCCTTTCCAGGTTTTGGAACAAGAATGATGATAGCTTCCTGCCATCTACTGGGAAAGGTACTGTAAGTCCAAATTCAATTATAAAGGCGAAGGAGGTAACACAGAATATGGTATGATAAATGCAGCAACATTTGGACATGGATGCCATCAGTCCTGGGACGGAAGAGCGAGAGGAAGAGAGTGCATGTTGGAGTTTCCTCATAGAAAAAATAGTATTATAGCTTTTGCAATTTTGAGAGGAGAAAGCAAGATAGCGCCCTTCTGCTGGTCATTTCTTCGTTAGAAAGGCTTGCGGGTAATTTGGAGAGCTCAAAATCTCAGCAAAGTGTTCACCCAATGATTTAGAAATTGCGATTGGGCCCACTAAGGTATCCTGCGCAACAGTTAGACCAGAGATCGGTGAGAAACTAGACGTGCCAGATAACCATTGAGTTCAACTCCAAACTACAGGTGAGGGAGTGAAGGTATTA
This sequence comes from Schistocerca nitens, assembly GCF_023898315.1. Taxonomy (NCBI): domain Eukaryota; kingdom Metazoa; phylum Arthropoda; class Insecta; order Orthoptera; family Acrididae; genus Schistocerca; species Schistocerca nitens. The sequence continues at coordinate 865,137,657 of NC_064614.1, forward strand.
AAGGAGCTGGTAAAAAAGTCCCAGCTTGCCTTCTTGCCATCTCGGATGATGCAACAGCATCGCGCATGTAGCTGCTTATGGCGGATACAGTTGGCCAACATAGGATGGTGGCAGAAAACACGAAGAGCATGTCTCAGCTCGTGTACTGAGTCACAGCATGTCTCGTTCCACCAAGGAACTGGAGGGGGTGGGGTGGGGTGGTGGGGTGGTGGGGTGGTGGGGGGTGGGGGGCGTGGGGGGGGGCAGAGGGGAGGTACGAGGTGTTCAACGTTCCACAGCTGTAAAAATAACTTCTGTAACATAAGTGAGCTGATCGTCAATGCTAGGAAATTGATGGTCATCAAATGTTGCTAGAGATGAGAAAAGTGTCTAATTGGCTAGGGAAAACTTCCAGTGTCTTGGGCGCATAGATGGCAGTTGTAGCTGTAATTGAAAGGCACATGGAAAATGGTCACTCAAGTGTGTATCAGCAAGAGTGAGCAATTCGAAGCACCGAACTAGCCAAACAGTACCGACCAAAAGGTCCAAATGAGAGGAGGTTGACATAGAGGTAGACAGAAATGTAGGTTCCCCAGTGTTGAGGCAAACAAGATCCACTTTGTGGAAGAGGACAATCAATAGCGAGCCACTTGGACAAGGATGCGGAGATCCCCAAAGCGGATGGTGAGCATTGAAGTTCCCAACCAGCAAATGAGGGGGTGGGAGCTGATGAAGGAGATTGGCTCTTGCCATTGGTGTGGACGACAGAATGTGGTGTATGGTACAAAGAGAGAAGGTTTATCCAGAAAGGGGAAGATATACAGCAACAGCTTGGAAGGAACTGTTTAAGGGGATTGGGTGGTGATGGATAGTATCATGGAGAATTGTAAAGTCCCCCATGTGCTGGAGTGCCATCGACAGAGGGGAGACCAATCCAGACTAATTGCAAATAAGGGAAGGCAAAGCGATCATGAGGATGTAACTTTGTTTCCTGAAGACAAAAGAAGACCGGGGAGTAGGATCCTAAGAGGATTGACAATTCATCCCCATTGGAGTGAATTCCGCAGATATTCCAATGGATAATTGACATAGGGGGGACAGAAAAGGGAAAAATCTCACCACAGTTGCCGTCAACTCAACGAGCACTGAGAACCAGCAGCTGATGGCGTGGAACGGCACTCCACAAAAGACAGAAGTTCGTAATCCATAGGCTGTTCAGGGGCAGCTCCTGCTGCCAGTGATCGGCTGGTTGATCGGCCACCAGCAGTGCGTCTTGGCGACACAGAAGAAGGCCGAGGATGGCTACCGCTGGGTGGTACTGTAGAAGAGACACGCCGTGATGGAGAAGGAGAGGAACTTTGTTTCTTATGAGCCTTCTTGGAAGCAGGACGTTGAAATGAGGGAGGAGTCGATGGTTGTGAGGTTTGGGTATGTAAAAAATCTTCATGAGTAGGCTCTTGTTTTTGGAAGTCTGGGTATTCAATTTTGAGGCCTGTAATTTAATAGGAGTCGGTGAAGGTTGAGCCTTAGAGTGAGCGGTTGATAGTGGGGAAGTTGAATAGGCGATCTTAGGGCTGGCCGATCTGACGACCATGGCACTAAAGGTGAGATCGCCAGTCCGCGTGGCTACCTCCTTATTAGGTCGAGGAGAGGTCAGGACAGTGCTATATTTACCCGCTGGGAATACAGTGGACTTTCTACTGGCGAATAACTTATGAGCAGCAAAGGTAGACACCTTTTCCTTCACTCAGATTTCCTGAATAATTCGTTTATCTTTAAAAATAGGACAACCTCTAGAGGAAGTAGCATGGTCACCCATTCACTTGATGCAACAAGGGGTGGAGGTGGACAGTCACCCTCATGAGCATCCCTACCACATGTAATACATTTGGCCATATTGGAACACAACTGGCTGATTAAACTGCTGACACTGATAGCAACATGTAGGGTTGGAGATGTAAGGTCAAACTGAAATGATCTCATATCCTGCTTTAATGTGCGATGGAAGTTGAACTCTGTCAAACATCAAGAAGAGAGTGTGGGTCAGTACCAAATCCTTATCACCCTTTTTATGACTCAATGTACAGCCGTTACCACCCTGGTCAGGAAGGTAATTTTGAATGTTCTCATTGGATAATCCGTCAAGTGACCTTGCATAAACCATCCCGTGCAATAAATTTAAAGTACAGTGCGCTTCCACCCAGACATGGAAGGTGTGTAGCAGTGTAGTTCGAAACAATTTATGTGCGTGGAGGACACTGTTTGTAACAACAAGGTGCCATTTCGTAAGCGGGAACAAGACTTTACAGGACCTGCAATTGCATCGACACCTTTCTGAATAATGAAAGGGTTGACTGTGGACAAGCCTTGGCCTTCGTCAGACCGAGAAACAACAAGGAACTTTGGCACCGATGGAAGAATTGTCCACAGCTGCGACTCATCTAGCTTTCTCTTGTGGTCAGAAGTTGTAGAAGTAGAAGAAACCATTGTGAAAGTATCCCCAATGATTACCGGCATCTCCGATGGCACACTCCTTCCTAGTGGGGGGCCTCTCTGAGGGCACCCCCGCCTTAAGTGATTGTCCACACCTCAGGTCACACCTGAAAAATGGACGGAGGGACCAATTGGCACATTTGGAAGGTACCAGCTCAGGTAATCACCCCTCCCTGGGCCTGGCCTTTACCAGAGGGTACATACGTGCCCTACTTGTCTACCCGGGGCGGGGAATTACATGTTACCCCGTCACCGGCTACATGTGGGTCAGTCTTCAGACACGCACAGGGAGGAAAGAAGGAGACGGGGGAACAAAGAAAAGGAAAGAAGAGAAGAGGTCTCAAATGCCGCAGTGGAGAAGAAGGTAAAGAGAAGAATCAAGGAAAAGAGAAGGACAAAGTGAGGACAAAGACTTTCCAGTATAGAGAGAAAAGAAGAGAAACCACATATTACAGTCACAAGCATCCATCTCCGGACATAGGCACAAAACGTACTCCCAAAGAGGGGAATGGAAGGGGCTGGGTGGTGAGGGGTGGGGGGTGGAGGTGGGGAGGGGGAGAATCGGTGGTGGTGGTGGTTGTTGGGATGTTTAAGGGGGACTAAACAGCTAAGGTCATCAGTCCCCCATTCCAAAAACAGGCGAGACAAAGGCGCAGAGCAGATAAAACCCCAAGGGGAAGGAGACTCTCTCACCCCCCCCCCCCCCCCAGGCACTAAAGAACACAAATTAGCCAACGAACATTACATAAAAGAAGAGTACAGACGAACACCAAACAGAAAGAAACAGAAGAAAAGAAAATGGCCGGAGACTGGTTGACTGACCACGAGAACAAAAAAGGGAAAGAGTCAACCATCTGACGGCACACCAGAACAGCAACAAACACAAGGACAAAAGACACAGAAAGGGAAAGGTGCAGGACCTCCCTAAATCGAACCATAAAAAGGACTACCACGGATAAAATGTAAAACATTGTCAGCCATGGAGGCATCGTCAGATAAAACCAAAGCCAAAGTGCCCGGGAAATTAAAAGATTGCCGGAATGTGCGCAGTCGAGGACACTCCAGCAAAATGTGGCCGACCGTCAGCCGGGACCCACACCGACACGGGGGGATCCTCCTGACGCAACAGATGGCCATGCGTCAGGTATGTATGGCCGATGCGCAGCCGACACAGGACCACCGAGTCCCTGCGAGAAGCCCGCAGGGAGGAACGCCACACATCGGTCGTCTCCTTGACAGCCCGCAGTTTATTCGGGGCTGTCATGCCGCGCCACTCAGCAGCCCACATCCCAAGCACCTTACGGCGCAACACCAGCTGCTGGTCGCGAGCCGTAAGGCCCATCTCCAAAGCTGGGGCGTCTATCGCCCCTTTGGCCAGCCTGTCAACACGTTCGTTCCCCGGGATGCCAACGTGACCTGGCGTCCAAACAAAAACCACCGAACGACCAGACCGGGTAATGGTGGAAACAGACTCCCGAATAGAGGACACCAGAGGAGAACAGGGATAGCAGCAATCGATGGCCTGGAGGCTGCTCAGGGAGTCACTGCAGATGACTATGGACGTACCTGAGCAGGAACGCATATGCTCAAGAGCGCGCAAGATGGCCACCAGCTCTGCAGTAAAAACACTACAGCCAGCTGGCAAAGAGCGCTGTTCAACATGGGCAGCGTGAGCAAAAGCGTAGGCAGTGCGACCATCAACCAGGGAACCATCAGTGTAGACAGGCTCGCAGCCCGGAAATGAGGCGAGGAGCGTAAGAAAACGGCGACGGAGGGCTACAGGCGGAACCGAGTCCTTGGGTCCCTGTGCCAAGTCCAGACGGACGGACGGCCGGGGCAAACACCAGGGAGGCGTAGGTGCATGGACCCGAAAGTGAGGCAGAAGAGGGAATGACCCCAGTTCGGACAGCAGGGACTTTACGCGGACAGCTATGGAAAGCCCAGACCGAGGTCGCCGTTCGGGCAGATGGAGGACCGTGACAGGGAAAAGCAGGCGACGATTGGGATGGGCTGGCGAGCAATGAACGTGGACAGCATAGTCGGCGAGCAGTCGATGGCGGCGAATCCGCAGCGGGGGAACCCCGGCCTCGACCAGTAGACTATCCACGGGGCTCGTACGAAATGCGCCAGTTGCAAGCCGAACTCCACAGTGATGGATGGGGTCTAACAACTTCAACACTGAGGGGGATGCAGACCCATAGGCCAGGCTCCCATAATCAAGCCTGGACTGCACGAGGGCTCTATATAATTGCAACAGCGTGCAGCGATCCGCACCCCACGATGTGTGGCTGATGCAGCGGAGGGCGTTGAGGTGCCGCCAGCACTTTCGCTTCAGCTGAGTAATATGAGGAACCCACGTGAGCCGGGAATCAAACACGAGTCCCAAGAAGCGGCAAGTGTCCACCACTTCAAGCAGGTGGCCGTCGAGGTAAAGTTCAGGATGAGGGTGGACCGTCCGACGCCGGCAGAAGTGCATAACTCGAGTCTTGGCTGCAGAGAACTGAAAACCGTGAGTCAGAGCCCATGATGCTGCCTTCCGAACGGCTACCTGCAGCCTGCGTTCGGCGACTCCCGTAGTCGTGGAGCTAAATGAGATTATTATTATTATTTTGGTTTTAGGGCGCAAAACTGCTATGGTCATTAGCGCCCGGTCCGCGACTGAGGAAAGAATAAAAACTGAAAATGGAAAACAGCAAAAATGGGAACAAAACTCAAAAAATTGGACACGAAAAGCAGAAACAAGGCTTAAAAGTCCACTACAGAGAGGGGTTGATGGTCCCCGATAAAACTTCAAATGACTGACGTCATTTCACTGTCACTAATAAACTGGAGAACGCGGTCGGCTGAGCGCGTGTCATCTGCTAAAATCGACGATAGATCAGGCGATAGCTGTAGACGGGAGCGTAACGGATTAAAATAGGGGCATTCAATTAAAAGGTGTCTGACCGTCCACAGCTGAGAGCAGTGGGGACAGAGTGGGGGAGGATCGCCGCTGAAAAGATGCCGATGGCTAAAACGACAGTGCCCTATCCGGAGTCTAGCTAAAATTACCTCCTCCCGACGACTCGTTCGGGAGGAAGAGGTCCAAGCGCAAGGAAGGGCTTTCACTTCCCGCAATTTATTGCGGGGAAGTGTTGACCAATGCGCATGCCATAAATGAGCAACTGTGCGACATAAACCGCTCCGTAGATCGGTGAAGGGAAGCGACTGAATAGCTGGCCGAGGAAGAGAAACTGCAGCCTTGGCTGCTATATCAGCCGCCTCATTCCCACAGATACCAGCGTGTCCCGGGAGCCAGAGGAACGCCACCGAGACGCCCCCCAGGTGGAGCAAGCGCAGACAGTCCTGAATCCGGTGGACCAGAGGGTGCACAGGGTAAAGAGCTTGGAGACTGAGGAGAGAGCTGAGAGAATCTGAGCAGATTACGTACTGTATCCGCTGATGGCGGCGGATGTAGTGGACAGCCTGGAGAACAGCGAAAAGCTCCGCAGTATAAACAGAACACTGGTCGGGAAGCCGAAAGTGATTTGGGGCGTCGCCAACAATATAGGCACTCCCTACACCCAACGATGTTTTCGAGCCGTCGGTGTAAATAAAGGTGGCGTCTGTCATTTGTGCACATAGAGCAGCAAATGCCCGCCGATAAACAAGTGAAGGCGTACCATCCTTGGGAAATTGACAAAGATCACGGAGCAGACAGATCCGGGGACGAAGCCAAGGCGGTGCTGTACCCCAAGTTGTCAAGAAGGTTTTAGGAAAGCGGAAGGAAAGAGAATGGAGCAGTTGACGGAAGCGGACTCCCGGGGGTAGTAGGGACGAGGAGCGGCCTGCAAACCCTACATCAAAGGAGGCGTCGAAAAAAGGGTCGTGGGCTGGATTAGCAGGCATGGAAGACAGATGGCTAGCATAACGGCTCAGAAGGACCGCTCGCCGATTGGACAGCGGAGGTTCAGCAGTCTCAGCATAAAGGCTTTCCACAGGGCTAGTGTAAAAAGCTCCAGACGCTAAACGTAATCCACGGTGGTGGATAGAGTCGAGACGCCGAAGGATAGACGGCCGAGCAGAGGAGTAGACGATGCTTCCATAGTCCAATTTCGAGCGCACTAAGGTGCGATAGAGGCGGAGAAGGACCACTCGGTCCGCTCCCCAGGAGGTACCATTCAGGACACGGAGGGCGTTGAGCGTTCGCAGACAGCGAGCCGAAAGATAGGAAACGTGGGAGGACCAGCACAGTTTTCTATCAAACATAAGACCCAAGAATTTAGTGACGTCTGAAAACCGAAGGTTGACAGGACCTAGATGTAAGGAGGGCGGAAGAAACTCCTTACGTCGCCAAAAATTAATACAAACGGTCTTACTGGGAGAAAAACGGAAGCCGGTTTCGAGGCTCCAAGAGTGGAGGCGATCGAGACATCCTTGAAGACGTCGTTCAAGAAGGCTGGTCCGTTGAGAGCTGTAGTAGATCGCAAAATCGTCCACAAAGAGGGAGCCCGAGACGTCAGGAAGGAGACAATCCATAATTGGATTTATAGCGACGGCAAACAGTACAACACTCAGCACGGAGCCCTGGGGTACCCCGTTTTCTTGAGAGAAAGTACGGGAGAGAGTAGTGTTCACCCGCACCCTAAATGTTCGCTCTGCCATAAATTCGCGAAGAAAAAGGGGCAGCCGGCCTCGAAAGCCCCAAGAGAACAGTGTGCGGAGGATGCCTGTCCTCCAACAGGTATCGTATGCTCTCTCCAGATCAAAAAATATTGCTACTGTTTGGCGTTTCCGGAGAAAATTGTTCATGATATAAGTGGAGAGAGCAACAAGATGGTCAACTGCAGAGCGATGCTTTCGGAATCCGCATTGGGCAGGTGTTAAAAGACTGCGGGATTCCAGCCACCAAGCTAAACGGTAATTCACCATACGCTCCAAAATCTTACAGACACTACTCGTGAGAGAAATGGGGCGATAGCTAGAGGGGAGATGTTTGTCCTTTCCAGGTTTCGGAATGGGAACGACGATAGCTTCCCGCCATCGTTTGGGAAAGGTACTGTCGGTCCAAATTCGATTATAAAGGCGAAGGAGGTAACGCAGACTATGGGTTGATAAATGCAGCAACATTTGGACATGGATACCATCCGATCCAGGGGCGGAGGAGCGAGAAGAAGAGAGGGCATGTTGGAGTTCCCGCATGGAGAAAACGGTATTGTAGCTTTCGCGATTTTGAGAGGAGAAAGCAAGAGGTCGCACTTCCGCTGCACGTTTCTTCGGGAGAAACGCTGGCGGGTAATGTGAAGAGCTCGAAATCTCAGCAAAGTGCTGACCCAATGAGTTAGAAATTGCGACGGGGTCCACTAAGGTATCATGCGCGACAGTGAGCCCAGAGACCGGGGAGAAACTAGGCGCGCCTGAGAACCGTCGAAGCCGACTCCAAACTTCCGAGGAGGGAGTGAAGGTGTTAAATGAGCTAATAAAGAATTGCCAGCTTGCCTTCTTGCTATCGCGGATGACGCGACGGCATCGCGCACGGAGTTGCTTATAGCGGATACAGTTTGCCAAAGTAGGATGGTGACGGAAAATGCGGAGAGCACGTCGCCGCTCACGGATTGCGTCACGGCATGCCTCGGTCCACCAAGGAACTGGGGGGCGCCGGGGCAATTCGGAGGTGCGTGGTATTGAACGTTCCGCAGCTGTAAGAATAACGTCGGTAAAATGTGTGACCTCATCGTCGACGCTGGGAAAGCGACGGTCATCGAATGTCGCTAGAGACGAAAAAAGTGTCCAATCGGCTTGGGCAAACTTCCAGCGTCGCGGGCGCATATATGGCAGTTGAGGCTGCAGCCTAAGGACACATGGAAAGTGGTCACTAGAGTGTGTATCATCAAGGGCGAACCATTCGAAGCGCTGAGCAAGCGGAACAGTACCGATCGCAAGGTCCAAATGAGATAAATTTGTCGTGGAGGCAGACAAAAACGTGGGGACCCCAGTGTTGAGGCAAACTAGATCCGCTTGGTGGAAGACGTCTAGCAATAGGGAGCCACGTGGACAAGGATGTGGAGATCCCCAAAGCGGGTGGTGGGCATTGAAGTCCCCAACCAGCAAATAGGGGGGTGGAAGCTGACCAAGAAGATGAAGGAGATCAGCTCGTGCCATTGGTGTGGACGATGGAATGTATACAGTACAAAGAGAGAACGTGTATCCAGAAAGGGAAAGACGGACGGCGACAGCTTGGAAGGAACTGTCTAAGGGGATTGGATGATAATGGAGAGTATCATGGAGAAGAATCATGAGTCCTCCATGGGCTGGAGTGCCTTCCACAGAGGGGAGGTCATATCGGACGGACTGAAAATGAGGGAGAACAAAGCGGTCATTAGGACGCAGCTTTGTTTCCTGAAGACAGAAGATGACCGGCGAGTAGGATCGTAAGAGGATCGACAATTCATCCCGATTGGCTCGAATGCCGCGGATATTCCAGTGGATAATGGACATAGGGTGAACAGAAAATGGAGGAATGTGACCAAGGGTGCTGTCAACTCAACGACTGCTCAGAGCTTGCGACCGACAGCATGGAATGGCATTCAGCCGAAGGCAGAAGATCCTGATCCATAGGCTGGTCAGGAGCAGCTCCCGCCACCAGCGATCGGCCGGTTGACCGGCCACCAGCAGTGCGCCTCGGCGACACAGAAGACGGCCGAGGGCGATTTCCGCCAGGTGGCGCTGTGGATGGGACACGCCTTGGCGGAGAAGGAGAGGAACTGGGTTTCTTTGTAGCCTTCTTGGAAGTATGAGGTTTAGAGGAAGGAGGAACCGATGGTGGTGAAGTTGCCGTACGTAAAAACTCTTCACGAGTATGCTCTTTCTTCGAAGACTTGGTGTCTGACTTTTGGGCTCGAGATTTAGCAGAACCCGACGAAGGGTGAGCCAAAGAGTGGGCAGGCGAAAGTGGTGAAGTTGAACGGGCGATCTTTGCGCTGGCCGATCGGACGACCGTGGCACTAAAGGTGAGGTCGCAAGTCTGCGTGGCCGCCTCCTTTGTTGGCCGAGGAGAAGCAAGGACAGTGCTGTATTTGCCTGTCTGAGGCACTGTGGGCTGTCGACTGGCGAACAACTTCCGAGCAGCAAAGGTCGACACCTTTTCCTTCACTCTTATTTCCTGGATGAGCTTTTCGTCCTTAAAAACTGGGCAATCTCTAGAGGAAGCAGCGTGGTCACCCATACAGTTGATGCAGCGAGGGGATGGAGGTGGACAAGCACCCTCATGGGCATCCCTGCCACACGTAACACATTTGGCCGGATTAGAACAGGACTGGCTGGTGTGATTGAATCGCTGGCACCGATAGCAACGCGTAGGGTTTGGGACGTAAGGACGAACGGAAATTATCTCATAGCCTGCTTTGATTTTCGATGGGAGTTGCACTTTGTCAAATGTCAAAAAGACAGTGCGGGTTGGAATGATCTTCGTGTCAACCCTTTTCATAACCCTATGAACAGCCGTTACGCCCTGGTCTGACAGGTAGTGCTGAATTTCTTCGTCAGACAGTCCATCGAGGGAGCGTGTATAAACAACTCCACGCGAGGAATTTAAGGTACGGTGCGGTTCCACCCGGACAGGGAAAGTGTGTAGTAGTGAGGTACGCAGCAATTTTTGTGCCTGGAGGGCACTGTGTGTTTCTAACAACAGGGTGCCATTCCGTAATCTGGAACAAGACTTTACAGGACCTGCAATTGCGTCGACACCTTTCTGAATTATGAAAGGGTTGACTGTGGAGAAGTCGTGACCTTCGTCAGACCGAGAAACAACAAGGAACTGTGGCAACGATGGAAGAACTGACTGTGGTTGAGACTCAGTGAACTTACGTTTGTGAGCAGACATAGTAGAAGATGAGGAAACCATTGCGGAAGAATCCCCCATGATTACCGGCGTCTCCGATGGCGCGCTCCTCCCTTGTGGGGGCCCTCTCTGAGGGCACTCCCGCCTTAGGTGATTGTTCACACCTCAGGTCACACCTCCCGACAAACGGACGGAGGGACCAATCGGCACTTTCGGAAGGTATCAGCTCGGGTAATCACCCCTCCCTGGGCCTGGCCGTTACCAGGGGGTACGTACGTGTCCTACCTGTCTACCCGGGGCGGGGAATTACGCGTTACCCCGTCACCGGCTACGCATGGAAGTGCGTGGGTCGGCCTTCAGACACGCACAGGGAGGAAGAAAGAGAAAGGGAAAGGGAAAGGAAAGAAGAGGTCTCAAACGCCGCAGCGGAGAAAAGGGTAGAGAGAAGAGGTAAGGAAAAGAGAGGGACAAAGGAAGGACGAAGACTAACAAGTAAGGAAGGCGAAGAATGTGGTACATTTACAAGCGTCCGTCTCCGGACGTAGGCACAAACCATTCCCCCAGAGGGGGAGAAAAGGAAGGAAAGAGCCAGTGGTGAGGGGGGGGGGGGCGAAGATGTGGGACGGGGAAGGATGCGGAAAGGGAAGGTATGCAGCCCGGAAAGGAAGGAGGGCAACATTAGCTCGGGGTCCCGTGCTCGCTACGCACGTGTCCACAAAAGAGTTGTGGACCCCCTGGGGGGAGCTAAATGAGATGCAGAAGTCGTCGGCATACAAGGAAGGAGACACCGACGACCCCACGGCCGCAGCCAGACCATTAATGGCCACTAGAAATAAGGACACGCTCAACACCGAGCCCTGCGGGACCCCATTTTCCTGTATATAAGATGAACTAGAGGCGGCACCCACTTGCACCCAGAAAGAGCGGTGCAAGAGAAAGGTTTGAAGAAAAGCCGGGAGCCGACCACGAAGACCCCAGGCATGCAGCGTGGCAAGAATGTGATGCCTCCATGTGGTGTCATACGCCTTCCGCAGATCAAAAAATACAGCAACAAGATGCTGACGTCGGGCAAAGGCCGTACGGATAGCAGATTCCAGCCGCACCAAATTGTCCGTGGCAGACCGGCCCCGACGGAAGCCACCCTGGGATGGAGCGAGGAGACCACGCGACTCAAGGACCCAACACAAACGCCGCCCCACCATACGTTCGAGCAATTTGCACAAAACGTTGGTGAGGGTAATGGGACGATAGCTGTCCACCGCCAGTGGGTCCGCACCGGGCTTCAAGATGGGGACAATAACACCCTCTCGCCATTGCGACGGGAACACGCCTTCGCTCCAAATGCGGTTAAATACCGTGAGAATGTGTCCCTGGTAGTCCCTGGAGAGATGCTTCAGCAACTGCGCGTGGATGCAGTCTGGTCCTGGTGCTGTATCAGGGCAATCGGCGAGGGCAGCGAGGAATTCCCTCTCGCTGAAAGGAGCATTGTATTGTTCAGAACGACGCGTGTGGAAGGATAACGGCGTCCGCTCGGCGCGCTCCTTTAGAGAGCGAAAGGCGGGGGGATAAGAGGCAGTCGCAGAGCTCTTCGCAAAGTGCGCGGCAAGCTGTTCAGCAATGGCGGCAGCGTCCGTGCAAACAGCGCCGTCCAAGGAGAGCCCAGGTACACCCATAGGGGTCTGGTATCCATAAATCCGCCGGATCCGGGACCACACGAGCGAGGGGGAGACATGGGAGCCCAGGGATGAGACGTACCTCTCCCAGCACTCCTGCTTACGCCGTGCAATAAGACGACGGGCGAAGGCACGGAGCCGCTTAAAGGCGATGAGGGTCTCTAGAGACGGGTGCCGCCTATGACGCTGGAGAGCCCGCCTACAGTCGCGAATAGCCTCAGCAATCTCCGGCGACCACCAGGGTACAGCCTTCTTCCGAGGGAGTCCAGAAGAGCGGGGGATACAAGCCTCGGCCGCCGAAATGATTGACGTGGTGAAGACACGGACCACCTCGTCAATGTCACCCTGTGGGGGAGACGCAATGGTTGCCGCGGAAGTAAAAGCTGGCCAGTCAGCCCTGTGGAGAGCCCAGCGGGGCAGGCGCCCAGAAGAATGACACTGGGGCAGTGACAAATAGATGGGAAAATGGTCACTACCACACAGGTCAGGATGCACTCTCCAGTGGAGAGATGGGACAAGGCCGGGGCTGCAAAGAGAGAGATCGATGGCCGAGAACGAGCCGTGGGCCACACTGAAATGTGTGGGAGCACCGGTGTTCAGGAGGCTAAGGTCGAGCTGAGCCAACACATGCTCCACGGCCCGACCGCGGTCATCGGAGACAGTCCCACCCCATAGAGGGTTGTGGGCATTGAAATTGCCCAGAAGCAGCAAAGGTGGCGGGAGTTGAGCCAGCAGTGCAGCCAAGACATGCTGGGGGAGCTCCCCATCCGGAGGAACGTAAACAGAGCAAACTGTAATAGCCAGCGAGAGCTCAACCCTGGCAGCGACTGCCTCTAAAGGCGTCTGAAGGGGTACTGGCGAGCTACAGACAGAGTGGTGAACAAAGAGGCAAACTCCACCTGATGCTCGGTGACAGGCAACACGGTTCTTATAGTATCCCCGATAACCGCGAAGGGCGGGGGTCCGCATTGCAGGAAACCAAGTTTCCTGCAGAGCAATGCAGAGAACAGGGGAATCACTCAGAAGCATCCGGAGCTCAGGCAGGTGGCGGAAATAACCGCCGCAGTTCCACTGGAGAATGGAAGCAGGAAGGGACTGGGAGGGCGTGAAGGAGACTAAGAGGCAGACGGCGCCTCAGAGTCAACTGCCGCCACCGGGGGAGAGTCAGCTGTGTCCATAGGAAAGGCCCCCAAGGGTTCCGTGAGGGCGAGATCCGCGGCAGATGCGAGGATCTCCACCTCATCCCCGGAGCCAGGACTATGGACAGCAGGCGGTACTGAAACCGCCGGAACGTCCTTCTTCTTGGACACATTCCGTTCCTTCTTCTCACGTCGGCCCTTAGGGTGAGAGGGCTGGGAGAGCTTCTCTGAGGGAGCATCAGAGGCTGACGACGACGCAGAAGCCCTACGACCAGCAGGTGGCGGAACCTTCAGCCACTGGCTGACGTCCGGCTGGGTAAGAGAAGAAACGGAGGAAGGCAGAGCCCCGAGGGACCCCTTCCGCTGGAGAGGAACCGGCAGAGGCAACGCCGGTGGAGGAGGAGGGGGAGGGATCGAGCCCCCCGGTTTTGGAGGAGATGTCACTCCCGAAGTAAGAGTGGGGGGAGCGACAGAAGAGGGTTTGCCCCCAACGGCTAAGGGGGCAACAGAGGAAGGCTTGCCCCCAGGCACGAGGGGGGCAGACAGAGATGCACGGCCCCGAGGGCCCACTGAAGGCGGCACAGATGAGGCGACAACCGTCGCTCGCGTGGGCGACGATAACGTGGCTGCAGCATAAGAAGTTCGAATGGAAGCAGGATACAACCGTTCATATTTCACTTTTGCCTCTCGATAAGTAAGCCGGTCCAGGGTCTTAAATTCCATGATCTTCCGCTCCTTATGAAGAACGGGGCAATCCGGCGAGCATGGAGAGTGGTGCTCCCCACAGTTGACACATACAGGCGGAGGCGCACATGGAGAATCTGGATGAGAAGGGCGTCCGCAATCTCGACATGTAGCGCTGGATGGGCAACGGGAGGACATATGCCCAAACTTCCAGCACTGGAAGCACCGCATCGGGGGAGGGACGTATGGTTTGACGTCGCAACGGTAAACCATCACCTTGACCTTCTCGGGCAAGACATCACCTTCGAAGGCCAAGATAAAGGCACCAGTGGCCACCCTGTTTGTTTTGGGTCCTCGATGGACACGACGGACAAAATGCACTCCACGTCGTTCTAAGTCGGCTCTCAGCTCGTCATCGGATTGTAACAATAGGTCACGATGGTAAATAATCCCCTGGACCATATTTAGGCTACTGTGGGGAGTGACGGTTACAGGGACGTCACCCAGCTTATCACACAAGAGCAACGCTCGTGACTGGGCTGGGGAGGACGTCTTGAGGAGGATGGACCCATTCCTCATTTTAGACAACCCCGCCACTTCCCCAAACTTATCCTCCAGGTGTTCCACAAAAAACAGAGGCTTCGTCATAAGAAAGGAGTCACCATCAGTCCTGCTGCAGACAAGGTATTGCGGTACGTAAGGCTCCCGCTTGGCACTAGATCTACGGCCCTCCCATGGCGCAGCCAACGAGGGGAACGTCTGAGGGTCATACTGCGCAGCGTCAAATTCTACTCTACCTCGCTTAGAGACGCTGGTGGCCGTGCGACCACCAGCTTGGTGTGATTTATTGCGCTTCATTGCGCCACATCCGCCCAGATGCCACCTACTCCGAACGAGGGCTCTCCCCAAGGGCGCCACCCAGCCAAAGCGACGGGTACCTGGCCGATATCCCGTTGCCCGGAGTCCCCGTGCCCCAGACAAGATGGGCACATACTCCTTGGCATGCATGGGGACGAAACAGCTCTGGCATCTGTAGTGCGATCCCTGCGTGGTCAGGGGGCTACCACCAAGAGGGTACATGACGACCCCACCACAACGGACTGGCTACCGTGCTGGATTTTAGGTGTCTAAAGGGTCCACAGGTGTCGTGGGTGCTAAGAATGGTATTGTGCACAAGGCGAGAAGGAGGCAAGCCAGGAGACGTTGGGCGTAAATCCCGCCACACGACAAGAGGTAACATGCAAGATGGTGGTGCATGATGGACCAATAGGAAAACACCACGTAAGGTGTCCTTCCCCAAATGACACGCACTAACAACGGAAATTTGGAAAAAAGGAGGTCAAACCCAAGAAGGGACCATCACAGAAGGCCGAAACGTTTGAGACTCCTTTTAGTCGCCTCTTACGACAGGCAGGAATACCGCGGGCCTATTCTAACCCCCGAACCCGCAGGGGGTGGGGTGAATCGGGACAGGGAGGGTTGTGGAAAGGGAAGGTATGCAGCCTGGGAAGGTATGCAGCCTGGACAGGAAAGAGAGCTGCACTAGCTAGGGGTCCCATGTTCGCCACGCACGTATCCACAAAAGATTTGTGGACCCCCTGGAGGGAATAGCACTATCCTGTGCATTGCTAACTATTTTTAGTTATTATAGTGAGAAAGAGAATGGACTTGAAATTTTTCAAATCAATTTGAGCAGCATATATTCAGTGTAACATTATTTCCCATGAAATAACCATATCTCAAGGGGCACATACTTCCACTGCAGCATTCACACTCGCGCGTGCGAGCGAGCGCCCCCCCCCCCCCCCCCCCACACACACACACACACACTTAGGCTAAAAGGAGAGCTAAAGCCCAAAACCTAGGGCAATCACCTAATGTGGAACATTTGTCTGCCAGCTAATCCACCACTAATCAGTTACATGTGAGTAAAAATATGCAATTATTTTAAGGTCATATGACCATTTTTCTGTAAAGGCACATATGTTAATATATTAAGCTGTGAACAAATGTAGAAACTATTTCCAATCATTCATATCACTGTGGGTATCACTCTTGTGATGAAAGTTGACAGCATTAAGAATAAAGCCACTCAACACTGAAAATTCTGAATGTACAATGCCATATTGCACAGCCAGTGCCAATTGTAAAATGGCAGACCTGTCAAGTCCAGCAACTGAAATAGTAAGCTTCAAAACTTGAAGACTGACAAAATGGTTCTATAACCACTTTCATTCCAAAATCACTTGTCCCTCATTATCCTAGTTGTAGTGTGTGCCAAATTTGCATCTTTATAAATTTCTTAGTTTTCAGGTGCTGAACCAGAAGACATAAAAGCAGAGTGCTTTAAATCAGTTAGTCCAGTCTTCTAAACTTCACTTCTTAGACTTCAACAGTAGCACCACATACCAAACAAACTACTGTACATAACTTGCTTTTTCATTTTTTTTCCCCAGATATCCTTGGCATAGTTTCACATAAGCTCCACATCCCATCTCTAGCTACAATAGAACAAAATCAAACAGTTTTTTGACACAAAAGGGACATCTCATTATATTCTGTCATGCATACTATTCCACTGATACTGGTGCCAGCTGTTATTTCTTTGCATGGACTGCATGAGGCATGAAAACAGTACACCCAAGAGTAGCTAGTTGTTCAGCATCCAAAGATTTAAGATTTGGTCCAAGGTTGATACCAGGATCGGCAACGGCCTTGCCGCAGTGGTTACTCCGGTTCCCGTGAGATCACCGAAGTTAAGCACTGTTGGGCGAGGTCGGCACTTGGATGGGTGACCATCCAGGCCGCCATGCGTTGTTGCCATTTTTCAGGATGCACTTAGCCTCATGATGCCAATTGAGTAGCTACTCAACCGACTGGTAGTGGCTTCGGTCCACAATACCATCATAACGACCGGGAGAGCAGTGTGCTGACCCCACGTCCCTCCTATCCGCATCCTCCACGGAGGATGACATGGCGGTTGGACGGTCCCGGTAGGCCACTCGTGGACTGAAGACGTACTCCCAAAGAGAGGGAGAAGGGGAATGGAAGGGGCTGGGTGGTGAGGGGTGGGGGGTGGAGGTGGGGAGAGGGAGAATCGTGGACTGAAGACGTACTCCCAAAGAGAGGGAGAAGGGGAATGGATATCTCAGGATCTATTTCTACCACATTACTTTTACTTTGACAATATTTTATAAGTACAGGACATGCTGGATTACAACTGATTCACACTCCATCTTAAATAATAGTTGCATAGCCTCACAGATGCTTTGGATAACTACTTCTCAGATTTGAGAATTTATAATCACATTCACAATTATATTTAGTGAATGATAATTAGTCAGTACTCTGGCTTACATACCGTGTGTGGTAGCAAGATTTAAATACACATATATTCATTTGTAGGGAAAAGTTATTTGAGGGAGATGGGATGAAGGTAGAGGTGAGGAAATGGGAAAAGAAAAAAAAAAAAAGAGGGGAAGAAATGAGAAAGATTTTGTCGAAATAGCACAAACCTGCATTGACCCATACTAAATCTCCTGGCCTCTGCATGAATCGATAGACTGGTATATTTTCCTCATATAAATCATCTAAAGAAGGCCACCAGGAGCCGTGAAGGTAGTTTATATTATTCCTAGAGGGGAAAAAACAATAGTGTTATTCACCAAAAATTAGATTACAAATGAAATTTCTGTAAACTGCTTAATTTCTGAACAGCTTACCTTTCACAAAGATTGTAAATAACTCCCCAGTATGCATCAGGCACAGCAAACCATTCACAGTCACCTGGGCCAATGTTAATATTGATGGAGCAGAAGTTATTATTCTCTTGGTGTCCCGGAGTCCTGCTTCCAGGAACCTGAAATTATACACCACAGATTAAACAGCATTCTATAATTTATTGTAGACACTTTACAATTGAGGCATTCCAACACATGAACATCTATCCATCCCATCATATATTTCAAAGTGTCCACCTAAAATCTTTAATGCAAGTACTATGATGAAGTACATATTATAGTCAGAACTTGCATTTCTAAGAAACTACTGATTTGAGATTACACAAATTAAAGTGTTGAACAGTGGCTAAGCACATGAACAAAATGTTCAACTTTGCAATTAAGATTAAATATAAAGGAGGAACTACACAACATCTCCTTGTACAGCAAGTGTTTGACATTACAAATTTCAAATATCATATTAAACTTGCCAGCTGCCATAGGCATGTTAATGTGGTTGACATAATTAAAGTAATATTTAAATCCCACATTTGAGTAGGTGAAGTCACAAAAAGGATGCAACATCAGTTACAAGTACAAAGGGAATTCAATAAGTAATGCAACACACTTTTTTCCTTGGCCATTCTCGGTTGAAAAATGCAGATTTTGTTGGGGTAAATTGTGAAATATTCCTGCTTGAGCCCTTATTGTTTCAATTTAGTTTCAATAAGTGACAAGAGTTATGTGTAGCCTTCAAATTGGAGTCTTTAATGGAAGCGTGTTCTAATTCTAAGCAGAGAGCTGTCACTGAGTTTCTTTTGACGGAAAACCAGAGTGATGCAAGTATTCAGAGGTAACTGCACAATGTCTGTGAAGACCTAGCAGTCAACAAAAGTATCATGGGTCATCATCAAAGTGTCTATCATCATTGCCAAAAGGTCATGCAAACCTGTCCGATCTCCCACATGTCAACTGACCACACACAGCTGTGAGTTCTGCAATGTTGGAACGTGCAGACACACACATTTCATGTGGTCAACAGATCACAATCAAACACCTCACTGCTCAACTGGACATCTCTGATGGTAGTGCTGACATGCCCATACACCTGTTGGGAGTACTAAATGGGGTGTGCATCCTGGGTTTCTCACCGCCTAACAGAAGACCACGAAGAGCAACAAAGGAACATCTGTGCAGAATTGCTTACATGTTATGAGGCTGAGCATGACAAATTTTGTCAAACATCATCAGAGGTGATGAAACATAGGTTCATCACTTTGAACTGAAAACAAAATGCCAATTCTGTTTGATAACTTCCCTAATGATGCAATGATCAACTCCGAAGTGTATTGTGTTACCCTCAGGAAATTTAAGAAATGACCTCAGTAAGATAGCCATCATAAAAATGCAAAGAAACTCCTGCTTCTCCATAACACAAGGACTTTCACAAGTCTGCACACCCAAGAGCAGCCCACAAAACTTCAATGAACTGTTCTTCCTTATGATCCCTACAGCCAGGATCTCACACCTTCCAATTTCATCCATTTGGCCCAGTGAAGGATGCACTCTGCAGGAAGCAGTATATGGATAATGGTGAGGTTACTGATGCAGCAAGACATTGACTCTGATGTTGATGCAGTAGAGTGGTAGCATGTGGACATATAGGCCCTCCCAATAAGGTGGCATAAAGCAGTCACATTGAACAAAGATAGAGTTGAAAAATATGGTTTTATAGCCAAAAGACTGGGGACTAATGCAGTGTACTGGAATCCTGAACAAAACCAACCTGCTTTCACAAACAAAATGTGTTGCATTACTTATTGAACACCCCTCATAGTACAATAACGATACAGATAATTAAGATCAGGAGTATAACTGGAACCGTAAGTAAGTAGTTAAACAAAGCAAGAAATAAAATACATACATCAAAAAATGTTTTGCATCATCTTGGTTCCGAGAGTTCTGGATCCTGTACAGAAAATTGGAACAGAGGCCAACATAAACATCATTTTCGCCCTTTTTATTGCTCATGAAAACCACATATTGCATGTTGTACCACCATACAGCAAGACCTTCAGAGGTGGTGGTCCAGATTGCTGTACACACCGGTACCTCTAATACCCAGTAGCATGTCCTCTTGCATTGATGTATGCCTGTATTCGTCATGGCATACTATGCACAAGTTCATCAAGGCACTGTTGGTCCACATTGCGCCACTCCTCAATGGCAAATTCAGCGTAGATCCCTCAGAGTGGTTGGTGGGTCACGTCATCCATAAACAGCCCTTTCCCATCCATCCCAGGCATGTTCGATAGGGTTCATGTCTGGAGAACATGCTGGCCACTCTAGTCGAGCAATGTCGTTATCCTGAAGAAAGTCATTCACAAGATGTGCGTGATGCCTTCATCCATGAAGGTGAATGCCTCGCCAATATGCTGCCGATTGCACCATCAGTTGAAGGATGGCATTCACATATTGTACAGCCATTACAACACCTTCCATGACCACCAGCAGTGTACATCGGCCCCACATAATGCCATCCCAAAACGGCAGGAACCTCCACCTTGCTGCACTCGCTGGACAGTGTGTCTAAGGCATTCAGCCTGACTGGGTTGCCTCCAAACATGTCTCCGACGATTGTCTGGTTGAAGGCATATGTGACACCCACTGGTGAAGAGAATGTGATGCCAATCCTGAACAGTCCATTCAGCATGCTGTTGGGCCCATTTGTACCACGCTGCATGGTGTCATGGTAGCAAAGATGGACCTTGCCATGGATGTCAGGAGTGAAGTTGCACATCATGCAGCCTATTGCACACAGTTTGAGTTGTGACACGACATCTGGTGGCTGCACAAAAAGCATTAATCAACATGGTGGCATCGCTGTGAGGGTTCCTCCGAGCCATAATCTGTAGGTAGTGGTCATCCACTGCAGTAGTAGCCCTTGAGTGGCCTGAGCGAGGCATGTCATAAACAGTTCCTGTCTCTCTGTATCTCCTCCATGTCTGTACAACATCGCTTTGGTTCATTCCGAGATGCCTGGACACTTCCCTTGTTGACAGCCCTTCCTGGCACAAAGTAACAATGCGGACGCAATTGAACCATGGTATTGACCATCTAGGCATGGCTGATCTACAGACACCACGAGCCATGTACCTCCTTCTTGGTAGATTGACTGGAACTGATCGGCTGTTGGACACCCTCTGTCTAATAGGCGCTGCTCACGCATGGTTGTTTACATCTTTGGGCAGGTTTAGTGACATCTATGAACAGTCGAATGGATTGTGTCTGTGATACAATATCCACAGTCAATGTCTATCTTCAGGAGTTCTGAGAGCTGGGGTGAGGCAAAACTTTTTTTGATGTGTATAGAATGAAATTTTATGAAACAACCACTGTTTGAAATCAGAACAGCTCAGAAACAGTAACAGGTGGGAGGGTGCATTGGGTATCGTCTTGCACTAGGTTATTTCAAGGGATATGACCCATATAGCAAGCAATGACCCACATAGCAAGAAATGGTGATAGGCACAATATAAGAGAAGAGCAGGATATCTTTTAGACTGGGGGTAGGCTTCAAAATCATTACCTCTCTTTAATGAGCAATACATTTCTTACGAAAGACAACTAACTAGACTCACATGAAAGTATGAGAGACTGTTTATATATGCTTTATAGACAATATCAGTGAAGAATTAACATTAACTAACATTTTAATCTGAAACACCCCAAACAGTTACATTTTCACAGAAAAATAATAACCACATAAAAAATTAAGCTAAACAGTGTTATCATTACCATACGATCCCAAACGGTTATGTTTTCACAGAAAAATAATAAGGACTTAAAAAATTAAGGTAAATGACATTATCAGTGCCATAGGACTTTCAAAGCTTAATATTTCTAGTCCACAAATGTATATTCCTGTTGGTAAGATTTGCATCTCTGATTACAACGCACAAAACACTTTAAATATGAAAACCACGAAAAATAATTCACAGACACTTTCAACAATAAAACTAAGAATATTATCATCCACTGCTCCAAACTCTGTGTGACTTATCGTGCATGAAAATAAAATAAAACAAACATAATTGCAACAGCTGAAAAAGTTATACATACAATTTTCAAGCATATCAGAAGGATTCTGAATTGTTGAAAATATTTTTTGTAACTAAATAATAGTACCTTCATGTACAGTTGTACTGTGTTCATGCCAAGAATAACATGACCAACATGGGACAACATATTTCCAGCAGAGACAACACGAGCAAATGCTGGTAATTTCATGAGTTCCTGCAGTTGAGGTCTCCATTTTCGTTCATCTGAGAGATCAACATTAGTACCAAATCTTAACATTTTGGGCCCCGACTTCCCACCACCTGAACCTCCAAATGCACCTCCTTTCTTTCGACGCACATTTCCTGTAGAATCTTTTGAGTCCGAATCTGACAGATTACTGTTGTGTGCCCCTGCTGTTCTTTCACCTTCTTCCTGGAAAAATAAAAAAGCCCTCACACTGGCATGAGAGTTCTCACCAATGTGAAATATATCTGTATAGCGTATTATTCATTAAAAGCATCATGTGAGACTAATTTACCTTCAAGCTGTCCTGGAAAGATGATGCCTGATACTGAGCATATTTGGCAATAGTGGTGTGTGATCTGTGGCTAATACAGGCCCAAACTTTTCGGCCTTGCTGTGGATCCCAGTTTTCATCTGATGTTTGCTGCATTTGTGTTCTAACTTCAACGCTATGGTCTGGATTTGCCTCAACAAGTGTCTTTGTTGAGAACAGACCTAGGTCTAAAGGATAAAAAATGTCTAGTTAGCTACAGTAGAGACTGATCACTAAATATAATCTGTAACCATTCTATATATGAAAGACTAAGACACCGAACACTGAGTCTGACTGGAAAACAGATGGCCAAGTGGTTGAGAAAGTCAATAGTAGTTATTATTTGGGGGAGAAGATAATGGGTGACATACAGAACAACAGTAGTACAGTAGACAGGGCACAGCTTATGCAGAAGCTTTGGTATGCGGTGAAAACACCATACGACAAGAAAAATCTGACACAGAATGCCAAACTGCGACATTACACAGCAACTGTAAGAAATGCTGCTCTGTATGGATCAGAAACGATCACACTCGCCAAGAGAGCTTGTATACAGTTGGAGGAGGAGGAGGAGGAGGAGTGGAAAATTTTGTGACATATAAGACACCAAAAAACATGGGGATATCTGGATACACAGAACACAACAGGAACTGTACGAAAATATTGAATCCATATTGAGCAAGATACAGAAGAGGAAGTTACAATTTGTTGGGCACATCATGAAGATGGATGAAGAGAGGCTGACTAAAAAGATATGGAATGCAACATGTCATATGGGAAACAAATGGGTGAAGGAAGTGAGAGATGACTGGAAGGCAGCAGGAATAAAAGAAAGGAGTCTGCAGGCAGTAGTACAGGACAGAGAGAAGTGTAAAGGGTTGGTGGATGGTCACAGGCGGCCAGACACCAAAATCAAAGCTGTCTTAACAGAAGAAGAAAGAAACAGAAGCAGCAAGAGAGTGGAGAGGTATTGGGAAGCAAGAAGACGTGCAAAACAAGCCACAAGTGATCCTGAAGGGTCCTAATGAAGCAGAAGAAGAAGAAAAGGTAATTTAATTAGAATTAACCATGGTCCACACACTGTCTTGAGGAAGGTTTAAAATGGTCCTTATAAATTACTTTGTATTTTGAAGCTCTGAATCCATATTTTTTCCCTCCTGTTGAGGTGGAATAATATGTAATTGCGCCTAATTCAATCTGTAATTTGCATCTATCATATTCTTGTCACAATTGGACTGTTGAGTAACTGACTACTGCTCCCCTTATTCACACACATGCTTTTGAGCTCTTAAGGTCAAGTGCCTTGAACTAGATCAGCTACTGGCAAACTAATCGTAAAGGACAATCCAAGAATGTAACCTTATGATCTTTCTTGGGACAAAGAAAGCTGAGAGTCAGCAGAATTTTCACATGCCTTATGAAGTGAGTTAAAGAAAATATAAATAATTAAGTACAGAAGAGACTGCACTGATTTAAACCAGCTACTCATGAAAAACATGTTTAAATCAACTTCTTCATATACTCCACAAAGAACACCAACAGTGCTAACGAATTTCTTTCTCCATAGAAAGTAATTGCTGTGTTGATTATACATACACCATACTGGGAACCAGGATTCCCAGGATTCCTGTCATTTCCAAGCACGGACGTGGATTTAAACACCAATACAGCACACAGTACCAGGTCATCACATGTAATCATAACATACAGTGTTACCTATGTCATCACAGAAACTGAATGCCAGGTTGTATCCAGCATTAAAAATCATTTAATTTGCTGATATGACTAAAAATTAAAATTTACAATTTCTTAAACTGAAAGTAGATTACAGATAGACTATCTTATGTCCGGTCCTAAAATTTTAATCATCATCTCAATAAAATAAAGTTAGATAATTCAGTTTTGTTTGTTTTTAAACACTTGTACACTATAAAAACCTCACACCATAGTTTGTTGCAAAATGGCGTGGTCTGTTGATAAAAAGGAGTATTGTACAGATAATTCAATTTCAAAAGCAACAGAAATGTTGCAGTTGTGTCTACATTGGCCTCAACACAGCTACAGCATTTTCGCTGCTGTGAAAATGAATTACTGCACAGGTACTCCACTTACCAATGAGGTGGACCATTTTGTTTTGACTCCTATAACAACACACTATAGTACCGTGATGCGCCAATTTCAGTGTTTATCAGAACTGTGGACATTTACACAGAAAAAATTAATTACATGTCTTTATTTTTTTGAAGTGATACCTAAAAGCTTATGGATAGCCCCTGTAAAACTTACACATGAAATTCAGAATCTCTGCTATTCATCTACAGCATTATTAAAGAGATACCTAATTTAAGTGCTGCTGCTAGGCCTCTGACAACAGCAATTGGATGCTTGAGGCAGAACTCTTGTAGCTGTGGGCTGAATGCATCCTTTTTGTTTTCCAGGTACACAGAGGGAGTTGGAGGAAGCAGCTGTTCTCTTGTTAGTCGCTGCTGAGGTGGATCTGGAGGCTGTGGTGGAGGAGCACGGTCTGACAAAATGCTGCAGTTTGAGACACCATTTAGCCCTCGGCCCCTAAAAAACAGAAGTAAAGAACAGACAGTTGTCGAAAATAAGAACAGCCATCATGCTGGAAATGCAGGACTAAGATACTTACTTGCATGCCTCTATCACAGACTTGGCATCCATATCTATGCTGTATTCTGTTTCAGGTTGGGGCTCACATAAGTTCGAAAATTCTAAAACTGCAGCTTCTACTTTCAAATCCTGCTGTAATACTGATGGAACACGACTGGTGTTCTGGGAAGTTTGTGAAGTACTTCTTGTCGTAATTAAGCTCTGAGATTCACTTTTCACAGTAGTGGATATTCCTTCTGTTTTTATCTCTTGTTTGGGTGAGCATGTTACAGTAGAAGCACTGGATGAAGGTGTTGGTGCCTGCTCAAGTTTTGGACTATTTGCAGTACTGACTGCTGGAGACATCGACTGTTTTACATTCACAGCTTCGCCAGCAGTAGATGCACCAGAGTTCATTATTACTGTAGAATTATTGCCACTGCTGTCATCTGGCAAATTTGAGGGAGAAAATGGTCCTGAGCTCAAAGTATTGGAGTTCTGTTGATTTGATGTTGATGTAATGGCAACTTGATTTGTTGATATAGGCTCTTCCACCTTCACATCTAAATCTTCACTACCTGACCCAAAATGTTTCAACAAATCTTCTGCTAGTGATGTTGCAATATCCTTCTGGGAAAGTAAAGCCTGTAGCTCTTGGTCACTCACAGCAAGTTCTTTGCTCGAAGGAGAATTTGATGTTGGGTAAGTATGGTGATAAGAACTTGACTCCAAAGTTGAATGAGCTGGCGGTGTTGCATGAGGTGTTGTAGTTGAAGATATCTGAAGAAGATAAAACCAATAACATAAAAATCAGAAAAACATTTTAATAATGGAAGAAGCATAAAATTTCAAGGTTAAAAAGCCTCCCACTGCATTTTCTTCGTCAGGGAACTTTTCAGGCTGAATCACTTAACATAAAAGGTACCAACATGAAAAAATATGTACATATTTTTCATTTAAGTCTTTAACAAACAAAGAATTAAAATAATTACTGAAAATAAGGGAGGCAGCTTAAGTTTGTGGAATACAAGAACAAACTGACTCACAGTAGCGTGCTTTTATCGACTTAGCTGTCCACCCTAAGCTTCCTTTCTGATGACTGCTCTCTGGAGTTAAAACAAAAATACAAGCAAGTAACCAAACTGAGGGAGAATAAAGTGATACAAGACGTAAATGCCTGAACTGCAAAGCTGTTGGTTTCTCATTTAGTTATGCAAGAGCCTACTTGTTTCTCATTTCTAAAATCTGTGTCTTCAAGCATACTACTTGCAATTTTCATTCACTGACTTCCCTTCCATCCCCCCAAGAACATTGTCATTTTGTCATTTCAGGAATATCAGATGAATATGGAATTATTTCAGGAAATCCAGAATGAAATTTTCACTCTTTGGTGGAGTGTGCACAGGTTTTGAAACTTCTTGAGATTGAAAGTGTGTTCCTGAATGTGACTCAAGAACGGAACCTTATCTTTAATGTGAAATGCTCTTACTAATTAAGCTGCCATACTAAGTTTCCCTTCTGACAGTACCTCTTCTGTACTTTCCCCTTTCCCAGATGCACAGTTCTTCCATGTACCTGCATGTACTGCTGCACTACCTCTTGCACACCGTTTATCCATATGGGCTAGACCAGCAGTCCACATATAGCCTGTGCAAGGTACCATTTATTACAATAATGGCTGTCCAATCAATATCTTAACATTTGGATGGGATATGGAATTGTAACAGTTCCAACACATATAATCTCCATACATATTACTTTAATTATTTCAAAAGTGAATGAAGCCAAAAGGCAAAAAAATGTTGGTCCCCTTATAACTGGCCGAGTATGTCATTTCAAAGGTTGAGTGAAGGCAAGGGTATTCCACCCCCAAAAGCGCCATGAGTAATAAACCACTGTGGTGTTCAAATCAATCTTCGATCGTGGACAGCATTACTTTTTACGTATTATGTTCAACAAGGTAACATATATCGATCTCATACACTGAGTTTGGGCAGTTAGAATATGCTGGTTAGTGTTGTTTAACGTCCCGTCGACAACGAGGTCATTAGAGACGGAGCGCAAGCTCGGGTTAGGGAAGGATGGGGAAGGAAATCGGCCGTGCCCTTTCAAAGGAACCATCCCGGCATTTGCCTGAAACGATTTAGGGAAATCACGGAAAACCTAAATCAGGATGGCTGGAGACGGGATTGAACCGTCGTCCTCCCGAATGCGAGTCCATAGAATATGCAGTAACCTGAATTAGACTCAGGGAAACATCAATGGCTTAACGACACAAAATTCATAGACAAAAGGCAGGAAGAGTACATATATTTCATTAAAGAAAGCAAACATATCCTCTAATTCCTGCCTTTTGCATGTGACTTTTGTTTTTCTGTGTCCTAAAGTGGGACCAGTGACACTCCCTCCTGAGTATTTTTCTCCCCTATGCAACATTATACTGAGAGAAAGTTGTCACTGTTCGTTCATTCTCTGATAAATCGTTTTAATTAAAACTCAATTGTATAAAAGTATTCCTGTTCTTTGGAGATGAGAGCAACAAGTTTAGAAAATTTGAATCACTCATATCTACTTGCGTGTAGGGCAAAGTTCACTAAAATGTTATAATAACTTATGAGGGTATCCGATGTATAGCATATAAAAGATAATATGAAGGACATGCATATGATGAAACAATATTTTCTGAATACACACTAATTAAATTCTATATACTGAAAACAAACTACATGACTGACTTCTTGAAAGTTGTAAACCAGCCATAGAAGTTTTATATTTCCATTAATTTGCTGCCATTGCATTATCACATCATCAGTCTTAAATGGAGCATAAAGAAGAAAAGATGACTGGGGCTCTGCATCTTGTCAATAAAGACAGCATTGAAGACAGAGCAAAACCTTGAACGGCACAAGGATGCGAGGGAGGACTGCCATGCACTACTTATGAAAAATCTAAATCAAGATCATTGGATGGGAATTTGAACTTCACTCCTCCTGAAGGTGAGTCTAATGTCTTAACCACTGTAACACATCACTTGGTTAAATGAAGAATAGTTTGTGGGGTGCAGATGTGGCTAAGTATAAGTAAGAGCTGCAAGCTCATCTTACCTGTGCGAAGCCTGTAGAATTAGCCTGAGTACCATATGGATAATGCTGCAGTTGGGAGGAAGTTCTCTGTTGATATGATAACTGATGGTCCACTGTTGCACTTTTGTAGGGCATTCCAGGTGATTGCTGTGTGCTAGGTGTGGCAGCAGAATACCCAATACTAGCATCCGTAAAACCAGTCTGTGGTGCTACTGAACCCTGCTGTAAAAATAAAGTATTGTGGAACAGACAGTTCAAATTAAAATTTGTATAGGCCTAATGTATGAGGTGTTTCCGAGTACCAAAAAGAAAACTCAATTAAATGTGAAATGGTTAATATGTCAATTTTTTTCTTAAATAAAAAAGCAGGTTAAAATATGATGAATAAAAATAACTCAAAAAACTAATTTTATATGCACATGATTTCTGTCAAACTTACTGTTTGCTGTGGCATACTGTATGTTTTAATAACAGAACTCTGTTGGTATGGTGAATACTGTGCTGGCTGCTGTGGTTGCCTTGTAATTCCTGCAGGTCTTTGTGGCTGCTGCTGCTGCTGTTGTTGTTGCTGCTGTTGCTGTTGTTGTTGTTGTTGCTGCTGCTGCTGCTGTTGTTGTAGCTTCAGCTGATGCTGTTGCATTAATCGATACTGGTGTTGCAACTGCTGTAGCATACCCTAAATAAAGAGTCCTGGTTTGTTAACAACCTTTTTTTTTTATATTAAATGCAACAGTGCAAGTGAAATGAAACTTTGACAGCCATATAATGAACAAACTATCGGAAGTATTCATTTCAAAATGCAATTTAATAGCACAACATTTTTCCCTGCAACACAGATTTACAATAATGAGTGTTTTATCAAAACAAATCATTTCCAACCAATATGCTTATATCATAAGCGCACATCCAAAAAAAGATGTTTTTTACAATTAGCATAAATGGGGCACTGTGTGACGCATAGCAAATAACTTCAAGAAATATTAAATGAAAGAGAACAACTCAAACTTTAAGCTCTTTAAACAGAATTATTTCACTGAAGCAAACTCAAATAATGTAATTGTACAAATACAATTAATAAATGTAGGTTGTGCAGCAATTTTTTGCCAGCATTTATTCAGAAAATTTTTTCCCTACTCTTCAGTAAATTGTAAAAATAGAGTCAACAGAAAATATAATTGACACTGGGGTCAGAAAAAAAGAGTGAATGTGACACACAAACGTTTTTTAAAAGGTCAATTAACATTTCTAAACTATTTCATTATAACTTAGTTAAAAGTAGCGAAAGAAGGACTTGTACCATCTTTGGAACACTGTATGAATTCTAATTGCAGCATATAAGTGATAGCACGAGGAGAGTCATATATAAGAATGAAGAGAATTAATGAAGAAAGAACAAAAAAAGGCTTATGCTAGTGCACACACAAGCATGAGTGCTAACACACATACACAGTCACAGAAAAATTAGCTGCATAAAGTCCATATTTTTCTGTGTCATATTACCTGTTGTTGTGGGTTAAGGTTTGCTATGTTCTGTTGCAAATACTGGAGCATGTGTAGCTGCTGTTGGTTCATAAATGTTGGTGGTGGCACTGCTCTCTGTTGGTTGGCTGCTGGTGCCACTCTTGCACCAGGAGGGCTATTTTCAACTACATCTCCCCCACTCTATGAAACAAAATAGATCAGTTAATGAATATATGTACAAACAGTAGAAGTCTAGTTTCACTTATTCCCTTGAACATACAGCATGCCAGCTGGATATTTTAATCAAATAAAATGAAAGGAAGACAGGGCACAAGAAAATGTTTATATGAGTGATGTATGTGATAGCAAATTCAGTAAACTATAATTTTTTTGCAGTTAGTATATGTCAGTATAATTTATTTATTAAATATACTGCACAGAAAATAAAACATTTCAAAAGTATAATGACCTTGAATCTCTTCGTCCCAGCAGCATTTGTTTGCACTGGATAGGGTGGAGGAGGACCCTGGGGAGAGACTTGGTGATGGCCATTTATACCATTGTACTGAGGTTGTGGTCCTGGCTGTAAAGAAGAGAAATTTAAAATTTTCCATTTGGTATGAGCTGCACTACTTCAAAATCAAAGTAAATTTTACAACAAATAGTTTAAAAATACATCAAATGTTACGAGGAAAAGAAAAAAGAAAAGATTAGGAGTAGGAGGAGGAGGAATTGGGAGCAAGACCTTTTTAATACCATGATATGTAGGCTGCTCACAGCAAGAGCTTGTGGTTTTGCTGATGAAAATTAACATTCTGGGAACTAAGAGCAGTTTACTGAACGTTGAACTATACTGATATGCTGTTCTAGATTATTAAACAATTTACTTACCGTAACATATCTGAAACTCAAGCTTATTTCAATTATTATAACCTCCACTTCTTAATTACTTCAGTCACTTCATATCACCAGCTTGCTTGTGTAAAAACTAACTTCATGTTCCCATACTCTGTAAACATAAGGGTGTTATAAACATATTAACCTGTGTGTATCCCTTCTGGAATGGTGTTCCTGGCCCCCTCTGCTGCGCAACAGCTTGGTTCTGTTGCTGCTGTTGTTGCTGTTGTCGTGATGACATTTCTGCAGATATGGGGAGGTTCCATGCCTCCTCTATTGATGGCAGTTGCCGACGTCTGAAATGACAAAAACAATAATAATATGGATACAGATTTCTCATCAAAATTGGAAGAAATTGTAGCTATTTAGTAAACCATATAGAACAGGCAAAACAATAAGCTTCAAAACTCAAAAGAGGCATAAATCAAAATATTTCCCAGTATAACGTCAATAATCCTGGGAAAATGTAGCAGAAGGAATACGGGTAATGGCATTAACTGAACTATAAAATTCGATAAGATCGTCAGGTTTATAACTGAACTAATGTGAATAAAAAATGATCAGGGTGTATGAGAAGATTGGACCGACACAAGATCTGGAACTAACAGGTTGGAGATTAATTTAATGGAAGGATTCCTGTGGATTCCTGTTTTCTGAAATGGAAATGAAATAAGGAAAATATAAGTTCTTAAAGGAGACTGCCCACAGTCTTTCCAAAAACTGAAGACGTTCACATTTATGTTTCAAGGTAACCAAGGGAAATATAAATCTGGGTGCTAGACAAAGTTTGAAGTTTCATTTCTTCTGAATAGGTGCCCAGACAGGAAACTGAATCCTGCTCCTGCCAGATGTGATTTCAGTGTTTTACCATTGCCCCAGTTCACTTGGTCTGGGATGATTAAGAGTGTGGAGTATCTCAACACCATCAACCCAATTTGTTTCACTTGGATCTCTGTACTCAACAAACTTTCTTCCAGGATATGAAGGACTCATCTCTCTAACATTTCTGTATTAAATCTCATTCACTAATACCTCCACCATGATAGAAGACATCAATTTACAAACAAAAAAAAGTCCATTTTCCACAGTCACAATGTATGCTACGATTGCAGCAATGAACAGTTCTTAAACAGTTTGAAGATTTTCAGAGAAATCCACTGCCCTCCTGCCTGTCCCTGTGTCTACTCCTTGACCCTTCTGTGTTCTTCCCACATGACCTTACTCCTTGACTCTTCTGTGTTCTTCCCGCTTGACCTAAGACCACTAAGCCAGGCTGTAGTTTCATAAGAGGCACTGTGAAAGGGTTTGCTGGATGCAAATGTTCTAATGAAAAGTGTAGTTTTCATTGTGGAGCAACAATAGTTAACCACTTTTTTGTGTTTGTTACTGCTAGGGGAACCACTGTATGGACTGTACTCAAACCACACTTTTATATTACTTAACCTATCAGTATACCATGACAGGCACAACCATTACAGCAGTTCCACTTATTGCAGTACAATAACTGATACACATGTCACAGTACTGTAGATGCAACACACAACTCTTCTATAGCTCGCTGCTTTCTGCAATCGTTCTGCAGCCACATCGGAAGATGACACTAGTTGTACATTTGTGAAATTGAGCAATTAATTCAAGCTTACATGCATTTAGTCTGTGTTTCATGAACTCAGAGAGTGACAACATGCCCAATGCCTACAAAGTAGAAGCCAAGAGAAGAAAGTGATTTCGATGATTTGAATAATGGTACAGACTAGGACACTGCAAAGTGACACAACATCAAGTGATAAAAACTGTAGCATTTTGGACAATAGGGAAACTAAAAGTATGCAACACAGTGTGTTGATCAAGAAATATGTGCTGGGATGACAACAAAGCGTGCTGCAGACTGTTCAAAGGCAACTCATTCGGACTGGGTCAACGTAGCTGATTACCCTAAAACTAGTTATTTTCACTGTGACATCCAAAACTGAAGCAAAGGTTCTGTCACATCAGGGATAAAATCCAATAGAACTTCAAGTCATAAATGAATTTCCAACAACACAGTTTTTGTTGAGTGGACTTTAAGAGAAACAAACCCTAATGCAGCAGAAACACTAGCTACCAACTGAAGCAGAGAAAACACATGCTGGTTTCCTGTAACAGCTGATGAACTGAAGATACCTCGCTCACTGGATCATCATGTCGTAGACGCAAGAACGTTCTAGACAAGATAATTGGTCAAAAAGAAAAATAACTGAGACTCCAATATTTGCTGAAACAAAATTGTTGACAAGATTCAAGGTTTCCTCCAGATATTTGCACTTTATCACCTACTCACCAGAAACACAACATGACAAACTGAGAAAGGCAGACCAGTCATTTCACAACTGCTTAACACATTTAAAAGAGTGTAACTGCCTGGCAAGAAAGTTAGCACCAATGAAAGCCTGATGAAGTTTAGGGGCAGACATTTATACATTCAACATATTCCACCATAGAGGCAGATCTGGTATAAAGGTATACAAAGTACACTCTTCAGTGAATGGGCATTGTTATAATCTGAAGACATAATCTGGAAAAATGGGAGACAATGGTGATGTAGCTGGCAACCATTCAGCAAAAGAAAAGACTGTGCTTGAATTGTGCAAAACTCTATTTGGGAAGTGGATATCTATTTACATGGGCAACTGGTACAGCTCTACTAGTGTGTTCAGGGAATTGCTAGGCAGGAGAACTCATGTTGCTCGGATTTTAACACCAACAAGGAAAAATATGGTTCCCCATGTCCAGTGAAACTAAGCTGAGCAAGGGACAACTAACATTCACTTCATCAAACAATATTCTTACAGTGAAATGGACAGGCAGGAAAAATGTTAACCTCCTGTCAATGCTTCTTGATAGGCCACAGTGTGTAGAACTACCCCAAATATGGAAAAAAACAAAGCTAAAACCTAACTTTTTATAAATTACAACCAAGGAATGACTAGAGTTGATATACATATCAACTTATGAGAAACTATGTCAAGAGGTATTAGAAGACTTAGCAATACTAAATATAGGTATAATATACCACATACTGAATCCAGCATCCAAGAGGATGGTATCAACAATGTTCTGATTCAATGTGGCAGAGCAGTTCTTGAAGAATGTAACTCTCCCTGTCTATACTTTTAAGGGACGAAGAAGCAAAGCAGAAAAGCCGCTAAGGCTTCAAGTCAGAAGCTGGGAACATTTTCCACCAAAAATAATGTGGACACAAAGAAAACTGCTCCCTCTAGAAGGTACTAAGTTTGTTATGACTGAGAGATTGTGGGGAAACCTCTTTTGAATGTAAGATATGTGAAGTTGCTCTTCGCGAATATTTATGACAATTAAAAAACGATTCACTTGGAACCATTAACTTTGGAACTGTATGTAAATAAACACATTAGAAGTCCTTAAAATAATTGTATTTCTTTATGTTTTGTAAACGATCATGCATATGTGAAAAACAAAAATATGTAGCGAAAATAATAATTTTCTTATAACAACTTTCTCATATGCAAATGGGTTAGCTGACAAAAAACCAACCTTGTGACCTATTGTGAACACTGATAACATTAAAAAGTTGAATTAGAGTAATAAGAAAATTCAAAGAAGACATTTGGAAGCTGACAAACACAAAATAACTGTTGGTACTGAATGAAGATTTAAGTGTAGAGTAGTTCCACATAAGAATACAAAACAAAATCGCTACAATATGGAATTACTACAGTTACATCTTCAGAAGTCTGAGGCTGTCAAAAGAAATGTGGACAGCAACGAGTAACAACATGTCAGTACACAATGGCTGTAAAGAAAGTGACACACAGGATATCTGGATAGGTCAAACGCAATCACCAAAACCAAACCCCACACACTAAGTACACAATACAATTTGTTTCTTGCATCTTGTGGTAACATTATGCTCAGTATTACAGAAAGCAGACCAACAGCAGTTTTAATTGTGGCAATTTTAATCTCCTTATCTAATTTAACCATTGACTGCACGTAAGGCAAATATCAGATAATGAGAACATCATAACTACTGCTCTACAAACTTTATCAAACAAATAGTGCAGGCAAATGTAATACGCAGAAGCACCAAAGAAACTTGTATAGGTATGCGTATTCAAATACAGACATATGTAAATAGGCAGAATACGGTACTGCGGTCGGCAACACCTGTATAAAACAACAAGAGTCTGGGGCAGTTGTTAGATCCATTATTGCTGCTACAATGCCAGATTATCAAGATTTAAGTGAGTTTGAACATGTTGTTACAGTCAGCGCAGATGCGATGGGATACAGCGTCTCCGAGGTAGCGATGAATAAGGATTTGCCCGTACGACCATTTCTGAGTGTATCGTGAATATCAGGAATCTGAGAAAATATCAAATCTCTGACACTGCTACAGCCAGAAAGAGATCCTGCAAGAACAGACCAATGGTGACAGAAGAGAATTGTGCAGTGTGACAGAAGTGCAATCCTTCTGCAAATTTCAATGCTGGGCCATCAACAAGTGTCAGCGTGTGAACCATTCAACGAAACATCATTGGCATGGGCTTTCGGAGCTGAAGGACCATTTGTGTACCCTTGGTGACTGCACAATACAAAGCTTTATGCCTCGCCTTGGCCTGTCAGCACCGACATTGGACTATTGATGACTGAAACCACGTTGGCTGGTTGGACGTTTCTCGTTTCAAATAGTATCGAGCAGATGAATGTGTACGGGTTCGGAGACAACTTCATGAATACATGGACCCTGCATGTCAGGAGGGTACTGTTCAAGCTGGTGGAGGCTCTGTAATGGTGTGGGGTGTGTGTAGTTGGAGTGATATGAGACCCCTGATACGTCTAGATATGACTCTGGCACGTAAGCATCTCGTTTGATCACCTGCATCCATTTATGTCCATTGCACATTCTGATGGACTCAGGCAATTATAGCAGGACAATGTGACACCCCACACATCCAGAATTGCTACATAGTGGCTACAGGGACACTCTTCCGAGTTTAAAAACTTCTGCTGGTCACCAAACTTCCTAGACATGAACATTACTGAGCACATCTGGGATGCTTTGCAATATGCTGTTCAGAAGAGATCTCCACCCCCTCATACTCATAAGGATTTATGGACAGCCCTGCAGGATTCATGGTGTCAGTTCCCTCCAGCACTACTTCAGATATTAGTCGAGTCCATGCCACGTCGTATTGTGGCACTTCTGCATAGCTGCGGGACCCTAAACAATATTAGACAGTGTAACAGTTTGTCTGGCTCTTCAGTGTAATAAACCACACATTTACCTACTTACACTGATGAAAAGTTGATTAAATTTGTGTACAACAATGAGTGGAAACAAAATGTATTGGAAATTAAACACATCCATATATTCTGAATAGACTTTGAGGAAGACTTCTGAAGTGATCACTGCATTTAAACTATCTTACATGCACACATTTAGAGAGAGCATTAAAAGTACTTTGTAATGGCTTCAACTAGACAACAAATTATTTCTCTAGGGAATTGCTTACTTGCTGGTAATGCTGGGCATTGGTGCGCTTGCTAAGTGACTCTGCAGGAACTTTATTCTTTGGCTCAGGTTGGGATTCATACCCCCTGGAGCTCTGCTTGGTGATGTTGTTAGTGATGCTAAGTTATTATTAATGGTACTAGATGTATTGTTTGGACTTATTGGGCTTCCAGTATTTCCACCAGAACCTCTTGTTGCATTCACATAACAAGCAAATGCATCACTGGGCTGATTACAGCTTTCATACAAAATACCTGAAAGAAGTTTGATGGTTTAATACAGTCAGCATATTGCGTAAAGAAAAGACAGTCATAGGTAAAACATGACACATAATACCAAGAACACACACAATTAATACAATGCTGCAAAAGTGGAATACAAACTTCTATGATTAGGGCTAAGTTCTAAGGAGTACAGAGATACAAAGGGATTTTTCCCTTGCAGAAATATACAAAAGCATAAGCAGAAAGGTTCAGAGAACATAATAGACACAAACTGAAACATGGAGTTTGCGTTTAAGCCCACACTTGTAGTAATGAGGCAATAAAACAGTGCAATTAGCACAACAACACACACGGCATTTAGCACTCGGAACAAGCAATAAATGTGTGTGTTTTACATGTTCTCTTATTCTGCCTTGTCTTTTTTCCCCCACCACAGAAAATGATACCTTTAAAAACTTAAGGTTTGATATCTTCTCACAATTTCTTCCCAATTATGTTACTGTTATTTCTTGTTCATAAAACTGTAAACAGGCTCACTGTGTCCAATGCAGCAATGGTTTTATTCATACTAATATCTTACAGAAATTTTGAGATGTGGTACAATAGAACTTCATTATTTACCAGTAAAAAAGTTGAATTTGCTCTTTTAAAATGTGCAAAAAAGCATTAAATAACATTTCAAGAAGTCTTAATTTCAAAAACAACTCCCAGAAGGTCACAGTACCAGGACTTATATTTTTACAAATCAAGCTATATTAAAAAAATTGCACAAGGTTACTAGCACTCTCATATTGTTTGCTCCTACAGGAAAGATTTCTTTGCCCTGGAGAATGTCTTACAAACTGTTTCCCTTTGTGTTTTGATGACAGCTCTGTTTAAATCATGATAAAACAAAGATAATTTCTATAAACAAGAGAAAGAACCTGACTGATTCAGACTACATCAGCAGTAGTAAACTTCTGGAGCCTGTTTCACCACATAAATATCTAGGAGTAAGATATGAGATGACATCAAACAGAACAAACATGAAATCTGTAATACAGAAGGTGATTGGACGATAGACTATTTGGGAAGGTTCTGAAAAAATACTGTTAATGGTATCAGTTACAAGACAAAATTGCAACACACCCTAGAGTACTGCCCTAGTGGTTAGGAGTTATTCTCAAGTACAACAGCTGATACATAAGCAGTCAGAGATACAATGGGAGGATCCTGATAGGTCACTATAACTCAGAGGAAAGTATAAGGGAGATGCACACAAAATGTAAAGGAAATAACGGGAAGAAAAAGTGATGTTATTGCAAAATTCTGGTGATAAATTTAGATAATTCAGTAATCCCACTGCTTCCTTCATATATGTCATGGACTAATGATGAGAATAAGACCAAAATATGTAAAATGTAGCTGGGAACAAATATGCACTTACAATAGCTGTTCTGTTGCTCCCATACATGAACTAAATACTATACAGAACGGTAAAAAAAGTAGTCTCTGACGTTTTCTGAACAATGATTTGCAGAGTAGATATATAGAGACAGATAGTATATATGCTCCTGATCATTTTCCTATATGCTGCCCACCTGATCACAGATGCAGCAGCCCACTCTTCAAGAGAGGTGGGAAATGAGAAGTGAAGGAAAGAAATATCAATAACTAGAGAAGAAAAGGACTGCAAAAAGATAGGAACAGGGCATTTTCATGCTTACACTGACACCGAGTGGGGTGGGGGCAGCATAAGAAGTACATTATGAAGCAGGAGACATGGAGTCTCCTTTCTCACTCTGGCCACCCTGTATGCTTCACAATATCTAGTATCTCTGCTCCCACATAAAATATGTCTGCTCTAGTTGATCAACATCTCTAACTCGGAGTAAACAGCCTCATTAACACTTATTATTCATCAGATTTGCACTCTCCTGAACCACCTAATGTACAATAAGGGGCATTTCAAAGCTTTCCTTTACTTTTCTTTGTGCTCATATTATTTTCACCCTTTCAGAATAGGTTCTTTTCCACTCTTTGGTCTTCATGGGATTTTCTGCCATGCCAACCATCCAGTCATTACCATTTTAGATGAATTTTTAGTGGAACTCTATCTGTGGGCTCAGGGCAATTTATAATCTTTCTTTAAAAAATGCAAAGTTCTCCACAGTTTTAAGCCAATGTCTCTTATATACCACTGCCACCCCCTGGGAATGTATCTGGGAATGTATGTTTTGATGTACTCCCCCTATGGTAGTAAAACTGCCTATGAAATTTGCATTAAAAATGAGCTTTACAGCTCACCGCACTGAGATACACTTGACAATACAGGTCTATTATCTGGCCCGATAGACAAAAATATTTTACACAAAAGAAAATATCAAAACAAGAAATCTGACTACATGATAAGTATTGGCTGTTTGTTCATAATTTCACTGGGGAATATGAATTGTTGAAGGTTGTATGAGCCTTGTACTTGGAAATTAGATAATTTATGATACACAGGTCACATACAGTCTTAACAGATGAGTTGTTTCATAAATGGCTATCTGGAATTCTTTTCTTATGGCCTGTTTGTGATACAACAGTCCATATTAGTGCAGCAGCCAATTCCCATAAAATAACAGCAGTATTCACAGGCACAGCTGTAAAGCCTTGCAGTGAAGTACAGGAATACAACTAGTTAATAAATATAGAAGAAGGAAAGGAAACAAATTCTGCATACCAAGGTTAGTCCATGCTGCTGTGTGGCTTTTATCAAGCTGGACTGCACAGATGTATGCCTGTAAGGCATCCATAGGCTGATTTTGCTGCTGGTAAAGGACACTGAAATAGAACAAACATGTTTAGGACGCTATCAAAACAACTCTACACCATAAACAAAATATTTTTCAGGTATCAATACCCTATTGAACACCAGGTGTCTGCATTGCCTTCAGATTTTTCAACAGAATTACGGTATGCAATAAATGCATCATGTACTTTCCCAATGCTAGCAAAACAGCGTCCCAGAAGATAGAGGGATTGTCCAGATTTAGGATCAGCTTCAATTGACTTCTGTAGGCAGTGTATAGCTAAACTTTCACGGTGATTCTTATCTCCCAGGGAGTCAACACAATGATACATCCAACCTGAAAATGAACATAACATAATTAACATAAATTATTTTGCCAGGCCAGTCAGATAATGAGAATGACATATCATTCCAGCATATTACAGAACAGCAGTCAATGATGTGTTATTATTTATTGAAGGTCAGCATTCAAAGTATATTCCACAAGAAACATAACTTTTATGCTTTCATATACTTGATTATGTGATTGCTCACACATGTTCAGAATTATGATGGGCAAAGAAAGTAGATTATCTCAACTACTTTATTATTTATGGATAAACTGGTCAGTTGGAGAAGTATGGGAGAAGTTTATGAGCTGCCAATTTCTTAGATAATTAATTAAATTTATCCTTTGCTCCACCCTTAATGGGGCTTCACCTGAGTATACTGAAAACAATTTTTAAAAAAATTGGTAGCAATTAATGTTAAACAAATGTGGTTTGTCACAAATGCAACTGAAGCTGCTTAATGGTATCAAGAGTGAAATAAACTGATCAAATATTAAATTTAATCAGTGATTT
Source organism: Schistocerca nitens (assembly GCF_023898315.1). NCBI lineage: Eukaryota > Metazoa > Arthropoda > Insecta > Orthoptera > Acrididae > Schistocerca > Schistocerca nitens. Next base: position 865,177,207 of record NC_064614.1, read on the forward strand.
TCAAAGACATAATGACCTATCCCTCAAACCAATGGTAGTAAGTTACTAGAAATGGAATTTTATAGCTATTTTGAAATGTTGAATAACTGTCTCCACATGAAACATTCAATGGTTGAGTGGGTCAGTCTACTACATTTTTTTGAATTCTTAATCAATTGTTCTGGATTTTAGTGACACACAACTCAGGATGTTAGCTGTAACCGACTCCCAGTGTAAAAAAAAAAAAAGCTATATCTATATTATGAGAAGTTTCTTGATGGCACAGTGGCCAATAACAACAGCATAAAAAGTAAGTTGCATGAATGATTTATCATGTTTTTAAATCTTTATTTTCTGACCAAGTCATGTTCATATGTTTATGCTGTCTAATTTACTTAATTTTGTTTACATATAGCTTAAAACTAGCAACAGAATGCATCCTCTCTTTATAAAACTAGTCATACTGATGTGAGATTTTATTAAAGGCAAGTAAAAACCATATACATTATTCAGAAAGATTTTTTTTTCAATCTGGTGATGTGGAAGTTTCTTTACTACTTTATTTTAGATTGTTCTTCATTCATGTTATACTATGGAATGGTTATTTCTGGTTCTCGACATCCGATTGTGTATAGGGATACAAAACACAAAACAATGCTTCACAACATTAATGAACGACAGTATTATGAAAATTATATTGTTACCTAATTGTCTGCATATGTCAGCTTTCAAGTGAGTTGGTAAATCTTTTTCGCGAAGCAGCTGCTCGTAGTTTTCTTTAGCACTTTTGTACTTTCCTTGAACTTCATACAAATGTGCAATATGAAAACGAACTGTAGAAAAAGAAAGAGGGGTTTACAGATTTGATTTAAATCAAACACAATTTGCACTTATTTTGAAGTTACATTTACTGTTTCACTGCACTTACTTTCTAACTTGGAGAATGTACAAGGGCTGGCGTCTATCAGAGCTAACTGTAAATGTTTTAAGGCAGATTCCCAGTCATTGTTCACTTTGAACATCAACCCCAAACGGAGGTGGACTTCATTGGCGCGGGAGAAGCCTGGGTCGACGTAAAGAACTTGTCGGAAGGCTTTGACGGCCCTGAAACAAAACAAACGGCGCTCATAAAAAAATGAATGGGAGTCCTACAAGTGAGTCATGTATGGCCTCACGCCGCTGGTCGGGAAGAGGGAGGAGAGGGGAGACTGGATGCGTAACACTTTCTGCTATGAATGAAAAGCTCATGGCGGTTTCCCCTTTGGCGTCCTAGGAAAATCCAACATCCTGTTTGGACACTCGTAGGTGGTCTACCGGGGAGCTTTTTTTGTTCAATACCCGGATATCTACGTAATGAAAACATGTAAAGTGGAACGTAATAACAGTGCCTATCAATAGATATAACGACTCTAAAACGTTGTGGTCTTTGCAAAGAAATTTGCTGCACAGGTGACATATTATTACCAGGTTCCAATCATATGCTGCTACTGACGAGCAGAACACGGCAAAGTGCCATAACCCAATTTCCCAGAAACTTCGCTCAGTGGAAGAGAAGTCAAAATAAGCGAACACTCGTGTCTCGGCTTATCCGTAGATACTCTACCGTATCTGAGATACCGACTGACAAAGTTTTCGACCTAATTTAGATGCCTTTTTAGCGCACGTTAATCTCAGCCGACATAGTGGCACAGTGACTAGTGTCGCGGCCTCTCACTTTAGCGTCCTGTGTTCGAAAGTCGATTATTGTTTTTATTTATTTTATTTTTCATTGCTCTACTCAATGTCTGTAGAAGGTTTCTACCCGAATGTTTGTTATCAAGTCAAGGGATACAAGGGCGTCATATACATTGTAAAATTACAACTGTATTTCACAACAAGTGTCATATATTTATTACGTAATATACGTGGGTATGATATACTGGACACTGCACTATTTTTAAATTCTCATATTCTTATATTTCATTCATATATCAATTCTTATATAATTCTGTTACTTTATTCTTATGTTTATTCTTCAGGAAGATTTGGTGCATTCTCAGGGATGATACCGATCGTAGAAACATTCGAAACAGAGAAATTTCGAAAACGACGAACATCGTGCGGAGGCAGGTTTGCCACAGTCATTTTTCTTCGTACAATTCTTACTCGGTAAAGGAACGTCATTAACACTGCTGAATACTTCACGCATTGGTAATAATCTCGCGCCAATTCATCACTTTACCGAAAACTGACGATTGCGATTGATTATGAATCAAGATATATTACAGTAATTTCACGGAACATAACTTCAAATCATTTTATCATTCATTTATTGTTTTTTTTCCTTTTTGTTAATTCTTTCACCCGACTTAGCAATTTATAGACGAATAAGGACAACATTATTTCAATATACACTGGAAAACAGTCGCGGAATAATCTTCTACGAATATGGGTAGACGAACGAAAAATAAAAATAATAATAGGGTTTCGAACACGGGGCGCAAAAGCGTGAAATAGCGACGCTAACCAACGCGCCACCGCCTCGGTTGAATCTTCCTCACGCGAGGGGGCATATGAAGTACCTTGAAAACTTCGATTGTTGTTTTCTCAGAAACGGTCGAATATCTACAGTTAAGTAGACAGGCGTGCTCGCTTGTTTTGACCCGTCCTCCAACGAGCGAGGTTTCTGGGAAATCGGATTATGGCACTTGCTGTGTTCTTCTTGTGAGTCAAGATCCGCATAATCTGATGGAAAACATATCGCAAATACATTATCAAGTGGCACTGGACGAAGCTTGTCTCGTTACAGAGGGCATACATTAATTGTACTTCCAATAAAATTTGCTACAGATATTTCTATTGCAGGCGTGGTTCAAATGGCTCTGAGCACTATGGGACTTAACTTCTGAGGTGATCAGTCCCCTAGAACTTAGAACTACTTAAACCTAACTAGCCTAAGGACATCACACACATCAATGCCCGAGGCAGGATTCGAACCTGCGACCGTACCAGTCACGCGGTTCCAGACTGAAGCGCCTAGAACCACACGGCCACACCGGCCGGCATTGCAGGCGTGGGTACAACTATTTAAAACCATGCGTGGCCTATTAGGAGTAGGAAACACTTTTTTAGTTAATCATTTAAAGGAATAAAAATGGAAGAAAAATTAGAGACTCACGTTCCGTCGACGTTTTTACCCTGCTTAAAAGAACTTCATTCGATTTTGAAGAGTTATCATCGTATGTCGTCTAAATCAGCTTCAGGTATTATCACTTGTTACGAACAGCAGAGGTTGAAAATACCGCTTCAGTTGCAAATTACTTTATTTTCACACGACCCATCCTCAGGTGTCGTAGTTGTGCTGTGGTCCCCGAGCGGGCATGTACCAGGCGCGGTGTACTGCCTATGAGCACTCATACACACCGCGCCTGGTACATGCCCCGCTCGGGGACCACAGCATAGCTGCGACACCTGAGGATGGGCTTATAACAGTTCGAAACCGGTCGTGTGAAAATAAATAACGCAATTTACAACTGAAGCGGTGTTTCCAACCTCTATATTGCTCAGTTGCGGATGTTCTGCCAACAGGATTGTTTGTTGTTAGGCACAGTTTTCTTGATACTACCTCCTCCATAATTCTTACTGTTAATAATTTTGTTTATTTTTATAAAGTTTCTTGGGATCTGGTAGTTACCGATTTAACAACACAAATCCGTACAATCAACTTTCCTAAATATTACCTTCAACCTTTGCGTAGAACTTTCTACTGTGCCGATAGATTCCCCGTTGACGATTTGGCCTTTGTAATTTGTGTTTTCATGAAATGTAAGTATTTTCCCGATGCAGAAATAGTTGGCAAACAGAGAATACTCTAATCGTCGTCTGTGCACACTATGTGTCACAAGTTTTCACAGTGCTGTGAAACAAGAAAGAATTTAAAACTCCACTGTCTTGGCTACATAGGGCTTCATTTTACGGGTTGTCTGCCACCGGAATGTCATGTACATCATTCGAAAGTAATCACAAATTATTCCGCATTTGGAGAAACCACTCCCGTCATCTGTGTGCTTAAGTACGTGAGAGATGTTAACTTCCAAGGGTGGAGGTGGAGGGAGGCAGGGAGGGGGAGGAGGGGAGAGAGAGAGAGAGAGAGAGAGAGAGAGAGAGAGAGAGGGGGGGGGGATAGGAAATGGAATTAACGGTTTATGTGACACTTTTCCTGAAAAAACTGTAATTTAGTCGAATATAAAAATGAAGTTTCGTGATTAGAAGTACATGAAAAACTAGTTTTTAACTGCTATAGGTCATCTCAGTGAAAGAAAAGAATATCAGGGTCAGACTTAGATACTGGAACATAAAGCACATCGTGGATGTGAGAGTTGAATCAAGCAGCAGACAGTTGATGTGGCTTACTGCAGGTTTGTGATATCATGGAGCCAGCATTGCCTTTGGAGTACTGAAAACCACTATAGTACAGTATAGGACAGCGTGCCGATCTCAGCAGTCAACAGTTTTTACTTGGCATGAAAACGGCAGTTCATTTTGTTAAAAGTTTTTGACTTTTGTTTTATTAAATGCAGCTTTAAAACCACGAGAATTTTACCCTGTTAGCTCTCCAAAAAACATTCTGCGAAAACAATCAAAAAAAGCAGAAAATCAAGTGTAAAAACCAATAGAGAAGATATCTTCCTTCAGTAATTAAGACGACACAGAATAGCTTCAAACAGATGACAAAATTGCAACAAGAAGCAACGAAAACATACTTTAGTAAATGGACAGTAGTATCTTCGTAATACGTAAAGCACTTCAACAAGACAGTTTTTATAGAATCTGTCTCACAGTTATCGTACATCTTACTTGTAAAACCAGCGACTGAAGGGTCAAAGATACAAACGTCATTTCGCTGCGCGCAAGGCGCATCAAAGCAATGTACGGGCTTACCCATTGAACGAAAACATTAAATAGAAGGATCAAATGATAGGTTTGTCGTTTATAACTCGCTCTAGCACATGCGTTTGCTGAATGGGGCGGAAAGCTGGAAAGAGAGACACGGTAAAGAAAGCTACCTCTAGAGGAGGAAAAACGTATAACTACAATAGCTAGTATCTATTGATTGCAGTAACGGATAATGACACTGTTTGGTATTTTCCTGAATTCGTAAGTCAACACCGATCCATCCCGAAGAATAACGGAGCAGCAGTAGTAAGCGAGCGGTCAAATCACAAGCAATCAGCTAATCTGATTCGGTTGCTATCTTGCCGATTTAGATGGAGTGATACATCTGTTGTCTTCTTAGGAAAGTCCGTATTGCCTTTCACAAAACATTCCATTTAATAACACTGGTTTATGGCTTCCCTTCCAAGTGTGCTCCTTCTTCTTCCTCAAGCCAGATCCCAAGAATAACCTCTTCATACGTGGATAAGCACGCAATGTGTGGTTAAGGCACTGCAATACAAACACGATTCTGCAACTTTGCCAAGTCTCTTCAGCTGAGTCACCACAGCTGCTCCTAGCAGCATTCTCGCAAAGTTCTGTCTCCTTAGGAGATTCCCCTTGTCAACGACGTAACATACTACAAAAGTGTTGACGCCCCATGTGGCCATTTGTTGACGTTTTGACTGCGGGTTCTGTCTCGGTGCCTTCGACTGACGTTTGTTTAATGACTTTCGTGACGTTTCGCCAGCACGACTGAGACGATATCGAAAATTCGCCCTGCATTGCTGGTGGCGGAAAGTCCGCAAGGGAGGGTGAATCAGCCACAACGCCAGTCAGAAATCACTAAACAAACATCGGCCGAACATCGAGAGACAAAACATAGCAGACAATACGTCGATGTAAAGTACCGTCGACAATGCAGTCATTATAGATGGAACACTTGTTCCTGTGATACACCTACTTGTGTCTGCTAAAGTAATTAGCTGAAACCACAATAACCCTAATAAGGAAGACAGGACCGGAATCTGGTTGGGACACTTTTTCCCCTAACGGAGAAAAGTCGTCGCCAACATCACTGTGAACTACTGTTGTAGCGACGCACATTTCATTCGTCGCTAAGCTTCTAGAACGAGTTACTTCCCCATCTCTACTGAACGACTCCTATATACTATCTCTGGGATAATTTACGATTTTCGGTTTCTAAAGAACCTTACAAAATTTTAACGTTGACTTTAAACATCAGCACCCCGCATAACAATAATAACGGTGACCACAATTCATCTGCGACACTAACAAGCAGTTAACTGATAAGACTTCACTCCAAGTAGTTACAAACAACACAACGAACATTCATCGTCAGCGCAACGAACTTCATTTACAGATCTAACTAGGCTCCTACAGAATTTGATATCTACGTTGTTTCTAAGTATTACTGTTATCCAAAAGCGACAAAGTGACTATCCTTAATTGCCTCACAAAAAGGCGTAGCGTTTGTCGTCGCGGGTTCACAGATCCCAGTGAGTCATCACGAATGTCACCAACTGTCAGATGCAACGATGTGATAACCGTTCCGCACCCAAAATAAACGTAATAAGAAGCTTGCACAGCTGCACGTCAAGTCAAGTAACTCGCTTAGTTATAGGCGACGTGACAACGATGAGCCGCCGCCGCCGCCTTCAGACGTTCAAATGGTTCAAATGGCTCTGAGCACTATGGGACTTAACATCGGTGGTCATCAGTCCCCTAGAACTTAGAACTACTTAAACCTAACTAACCTAAGGACATCACACACATCCATGCCCGAGGCAGGATTCGAACCTGCGACCGTAGCAGTCGCACGGTTCCGGACTGCGCGCCTAGAACCACGAGACCACCGCGGCCGGCGCCTTCAGACGTTAGTCGAGTCCATGTCACATAGTGATTGCGGGGCTCTACGCGATATTAGGCAGGAGTACCAGTTTCTTTGGCTCGTCAGTGTGCCCGCGCCAACAAAGCTGACACTCGGCGTGATGGCTGATGGGAGCGACAGCAAACGCATTTCAAATTTCGCATTTACAGCCACTCCCATCATCCAGCGCGCCGAGTGTCAACTATGTTTGCGCGTTTAATAAATGGTTCAAATGGCTCTGAGCACTATGGGACGTAACTTTTGAGGTCATCAGTCCCCTAGAACTTACAACTACTTAAACCTAACTAACCTAAGGACATCACACAAATCCATGCCCGAGGAAGGATTCGAACATGCGACCGTAGCGGTCACGCGGTTCCAGACTGTAGCGCCTAGAACCGCTCAGCCACCCCGGCCGGCGCGTTTAATACGTTGAAAGTCTATCGTGATATATTGGTGTTCACCAATCAACAACAAACGGCAAAACTGTTAGCTCTAACAGAAACATATTGCATGAAAGGGCAGGTCTGAATACGCGCTTAAACACGCTATAACTTTTTCATTTCGTTTTTCGCGAACCGCGCTACCAGAAACTACGCCCATCTTCAGAATATTACCCATTTCCACTACCATACTTGTTTTTCTTTATTTTTATTTATTTGCAACATGCTCCATTACAATATTTGTATTACTACATGTGTGTGTGTGTGTGTGTGTGTGTGTGTGTGTAATATTTGTGGAGTATGATGATGATATAAGGATGGAAAGTAGAAGGTGAAACCCGGTGCCAGTACATAACCAGATCCTCGAGAATAGTACCAAGGCGCCCGCTAAGCTTAACGTACCCGTCCGACGAACGGCTAACCATCAACAGTGTCACATGCCCTCACTGTAGAGAGTTTGGTATTTAAACCATGACAATGGCGCAAAGTTTGGTGATCAGGAACTTTACGTCACCACCTCTCTCCCTCCCCCCCCCCTTTCCGGCCAAATACTGGCAATGAAAATTTTGTCCACCACCAGGATTCGAACAGGCTTACCCCGGGGTCGAGCGCCACGCGACCTCAGCCACGGAAATCACTATATTTGTTAGTTAATAAACTTTCACGAATGCCTTACACACGATGTGTTACATTCTTACTACCGTTGTAACCGTGCGGTAAACTTTCTTACCGGCCGAGAAGCATTGCAAAAAGTTTACAAGCAGGCTGTTTAAACGTCACTATCCTGTGATGGAGGAGGTGGTGGTGGTAAGTTCCCATGGGACCAAACTGCTGACGTCATCGGTCCGTAGGTTTACACACAACTTAACCTAACTTACGCTAAGAACAACACACACACAGACACACACACACACACACACACACACACACACACACACACACACACACACACATGCCCGACGGAGGACTCGAACCTCCGACGGGGAGAGCCGCGCGAACCGTGGCAAGGCGACCCATACCGCGTGGCTGCTGAATGGAGGTCATAACATATTTCTGTATAATGTGTTAGCTATTACTGAAGTTCGAAAACTTAGCAAGACGGGTGTAAAATACACAGACAGAATTTCAAAATTGCTGGTCGAACAGTCCTGTATCTATCTGCACACAGGTTCACTGGTTGGGACCTTGGAACGGACTTCAAATCCTCGCCTAGGCACACACATTTGAGTCGTTCGCGGTTTCTGTAATTCACTGCAGGTGATTTCTTTAAATTAAAAACAAAAGAATGTTTTCAGAAGTCATCCTCGTACAACTTACTGGTCTTTTGCAATGAATCAAAAAAATGGTTCAAATGGCTCTGAGCACTATGGGACTTAACATCTATGGTCATCAGTCCCCTAGAACTTAGAACTACTTAAACCTAACTAACCTAAGGACAGCACACAACACCCAGTCATCACGAGGCAGAGAAAATCCCTGACCCCGCCGGGAATCGAACCCGGGAACCCGGGCTGCAATGAATCAAAAGAGATCGATAACAATGGTGTGCTAAACTACAGCCAACCTAACAGGTTTATCGAATTGTTTAGATGGCATCAAGAGATAGAGGAAACCTGCCTATAAGTTGGTTCCGACCTCTCCTACTATCTATAAGCAGCTACGCAATCAATGAAAAAATATCATTTTTATTATAACCAAGGAAACATGTACTGTATCTGTGCACACTATTGGTAAGCGTGTATCGTGAGAGATGAACGATACCATTCGACTTCATTCTTTAAAATACGCAGAAGACGTACGGTACTAAGATGGGGTTTATGAAAGGAAAACATGTGATCGACGCTGCACGTTGAGCTCCGTGAAGTGGCAATCGGAAAGGAATCCAGGGCCAGAACTTGAACCTGAAATTGAACCGGTATTCCAGATCGACCACTTTCATTCGAATTTCTGCATGTCGTCGTCACTGTCATGCAACTAGACCCCTAACAACCTGTCGTCTTTTACATATTAATGTCCTTAAGCTAGATATTATAGCGTTTTCATACCAGTGGCAGAACTCACCCTCAGAACTCCACAAGAAACTTCGCAAGAGGTACCAGCGCAGTCCGACTGCTCCCGCACAACGCTGACACGGTACTGTGACGAAGCTCTGCGTCGGCGTCTGACGCACACACTTGTGACGCCGGGTGTGGGTACTTCCCTGACGGACTGGACGCTGTGACGCGTGCTAGCTAACTCGGGAAGTGTAGTGCGCGGGAGTTGGGCCGCGACTGCCGGAAGGAGCTGCGTGCTGCTCTCGACCTGTTGCGGAAGCAGCTGCCGGCCGTCGGTGCAGAGACGCGGTCTTCTCGTCTCGCAGGTGGATGGTGATACCGATGCAGGTGGCGGGTGGTGGGCAGCTGCGCCCACCCGGACACGTGCGACGCCCGCCATACGCACACCTGCCGGACGTGCACAGCACAACTCCTTACCCGAGGCGCCTCTGGCGCCCCTTTGTAAACGTCTAAGGCACTTTTTTTTTCCTCCGCAAATAGATCTTGGCCCAGAGTTTGAACGATACAACCATCTGCAAATTCCATTGAACAATCCCATGCCCCTACCTTCAATTTTTTCGCACTGGAGCCCTTTCCAGGAGAGGTATAGTTTGGTTTCCAAGCAAGTTACATTATCCTTGCCCCTATATTGTTCGTGCTTCTGATGTGAGCTTTTTGTCCTTTCCTCTGTCCTTGGCTGTAACACGCTTAGCTTCATCTTTAGATAGTCTCGTTCACGATTTTCTGGTTAAAAATGTCCCATCCATCAAATCTTGTCCTTACATACCCATTCTTCGCACCATTTAGGTTTGTTGTGATCTCCTAAATTAGCGTTAGATTTTTTTCTGTCTTTCGTGCGGAGTACGTGGTCTAAGGATATTTTTCTTCCTTGTGATATGTTGCCCAACTCCACCGTATTGTGCTCTTTTATCATTTACCACGTTGCTACCGTTCTCCCAGTCGTTCATTCGAGCTTTTAAACACACATCAACAGATACATCACCAGATTCATAAAAAGGAACTATCTTCTCACTAGAGCAACAATGGACATATGTAAGTTAGTAAATTAAAGTTTCGAAATTAGTATTCCAATGACGAAAAGCACGCTTTTCAATTATAGCTCCAATTTTAGGCACGACAGCAATAATCGTTACCGTTAATTCTTTTGATGAAATGAAAATGAAGAATATCTAAGAGTTATCTCACTGAAAACAGCATTATAAACGAACTGTAAAACTTAAAATGGTCCAGTCATTCAAACGATATAAGTTTACTGGAATTATTTCCAAAGAATAGGATCATGTTACTGCTGAGAGATTTGTGATGTGATAGTAGCAGAAAGCAAACAACTGGATTGTGTAGCTAGTATAAAGAACTCATCTATACTATACAGATAATTTTTTTAAAAACGACTTTTGTTCAGCTAGCAGATTCTGCAGTTTTGATAAAGAATACGTAATGATATTCAGCCCAGATGTTTAAAGATCCTCTGTCAATTACATTCAATATTTTTTTCACCTCATTTATGCAAATAAACATCATTTGGAGTTTTGACGCTTGAACGGTTTTATTATTAATAAAAAAAAGTACAAAGCAATCGAAAAGTACTCAAAGAAAACATTTTATACGCACCATAGTGCTATGCGCAATCTTCAGGAAATGTTGCAAGAAGTATTCTGTACTACAAATACCGTTTTAGTGAAAATACGTTTTTTAAAAAAAATTATCACAGCTGTGTGGATCAATTTGCTAAGAGACTAGAAACAGTTGCCTCTATGGTTGTTCAGGCAGATCGATTTTCTTGTGGCTCTTACCTTAACTATAGTCGTGAGACCAGTGGACCCATGTTCGTGTGTAAAAGACTTAGCGGGAACCACAGCTCCCCCCTCCCCTTGTCTCCTAGGCATCTTCCGGCAGTACGGACTACCACTATTTACATATGATTTATTTCTGTTATTTCTTCAGATTTACTGTTTTATTTTAGGTATTTGTAATGGAAAAATCTAAATAGTTGCTGGAAATCGATACGACATATTACATCAATGGTTGAAGAATGAATTACGCAGCCATGAAGACGAAATTAGTGAAAATTCAACGCAAAAATGGTGCAAATGGCTCTGAGCACTATAGGACTTAACTTCTGAGGTCATCAGTCCCTAGAACTTAGAACTACTTCAACCTAACTAACCTAAGGACATCACACACATCCATGCCCGAGGCAGGATTCGAACCTGCGACCGTAGCGGTGGCGCGGTTCCAGACTGTAGCGCCTAGAACCGCTCGGCCACTCCAGCCGGCGAAAATTCAACACCTCGGCGTAATTTACCCCGAATTTTCTGAAAGCAAACAGATTCAACAATCTGAAGCTGACGTGAATGAAGAGACTAATTCCATGAAATATTTTTACGAAAAAAAAAAAGACTGAGATGCTCGTGTCACCAGCCATATCATCATCGGATTGACTTGCATCACTTCACGATCAAACCGTATTGACCCATTAGATCTAAATAATCAAAGTCTTCCCCACACAATTCAGACGAGCATTCCAGGGCTCTAAAACTTCAGCTAGCAGCACCAGAAAATGAGCTAAGCGACCATAAATTGGAGAGAAATAAGAGAAAGATGTTCATTTTGTTCGAATAACAAATCAAAAGCTGTACCCTTACATTCTAAGTGCAAGCTCCCTATTTACATCAATTGTTCTAAGCTACTGTGCAATTCGTGCGTGTAGCATGGCTCTCTTTGAGCACTGTCACACTTTTTATAGAAAGAAATTTTTAAGTTTTTGTTTTGATGCATCTAAAAATGAACATTTTAAAATTTAAAACAAAATTTTAGTTAGTTTTTTTATCCTCATTTAGTACTGAGAGCTAGGCAAACCCTTCGACACCTGTTAGGTGCGGCTTGCCCACCTTCAGGTACTAAGAGCAGCTGCGAGACTAAATCGGTGTCGAAGTTTCCGGCAGGTACATTTTGAACGTGCTCAATAAAGGCGCGTGGGTCACATCGAGGGTGTTGCCAAACTGCGGGGTCTTAGATAGGTCCTTTGCCGTTTTATTCAAACACATGATAATGTAGCAACGCCACCCCCCCCCCTCCCCCGAATCGCGCCACAGAAGGGGGCGAAACAGCACAAAACCCGTTCGCTGCTTCGCATCACGTTCGAATTTTTATAGAACGTTTTCGAACGGTCCCTAGTGCCTCCACCCTTCATACACGAACAAAAATTGCGGTCGCACTAAGAGATCACGTTCAACGCGGTTGCATCCCAACGATGTCCTTAAAGTAGGGTTGAAACACCCAGGCAGTGGCAGCAGTTGTCGAACGTTGTCAAGAACGTCGTCCTGTTGTTCATCGTACTGCAAACTGTTTAGTTTCATTGACGCCATTTTTGCCACCATCTGAAGCCTTTTCGTGTTGATTCTGAGCGGCAGTGCGTCTGAAATGTCCCCGTTAACTACCCGTGACAAAACCGCGTTATATCAATGCCGGATGTCGTGGTACTACCTTCATTGCAGAGGCGACAAAAGAAGGGGTGAAATATGGGTAAGATGGAGTGTGACTACCTTCCCATCATGTAACACGTCCACGATGGCGTTGGGCAAGAATTTACTGAAATTTGGTTTCAATGTGACATCATCAACTCACTTCAAAGCTCACATGGACTTCTGATCTGTGGTCTTTTTTTTCGCATTTGGAGCGTAGCTGAAGCTGAGGTTAACGTCGCAGGGCGCCATGCTTTTGCACCATTACAGAGGAGGGTTGCAGGCATTTTTGTGTCAAATTTCAAATTATGTGCGGAATGGGAGGCAATTACCTGGTTTCAAAACAGTGGTACTTTAATTTTGTTGCGGAGTGTAGTACCCCATTCCGATCTCTGGGCGTGCACTACCGAACAGGATTGTCACCAGGAAATTTACTACTCTGGAGAGCTGCATCAAACCAGTTCCCGAACTGAAGACAACCACAACATGCTGCCTATCATTCCTTTGCTTCACTTAATTATCATTTCCGCGTCACTCGTGGGCAACAGCTGATTGGGAACGAGAGTGCCCCACCCTGTGGGCGCCCCCCGCCGAAGCTGGCGTGCACTTGGCGGCTTCTGCGCGGCCGCGGGGTACACTGCCCTCGACATGCGACCGGTTCTGTGGCTTGGCGAGTACGCTCAGCCGTAGTTCGAGGCACGCCAGCGCCAACACAAAGGCTGCGCTGCAGGTGCACGCAGTTAATCTCCCGATTGTTCACTTAGTCTGCCGTTAGTGCCTTTGAGACCTCCGTGGTTCTACAGACACGCACCAGCTCATACGTACAGCCGCGAAGCTGGTATCGATAACTCTCGTGTTACGTTTCACACACACGTTTTCCGGTAAGGCTTTCGGCCGAACACGAACTTCGCAGAATCAGGAAAGACAGACGTATGGCACACTAAACCCTCCGCCCGAATTCCGCTAGTTCTCTTTCAGGCAGGAGAGCGCGAATATACACTCCTGGAAATTGAAATAAGAACACCGTGAATTCATTGTCCCAGGAAGGGGAAACTTTATTGACACATTCCTGGGGTCAGATACATCACATGATCACACTGACAGAACCACAGGCACATAGACACAGGCAACAGAGCATGCACAATGTCGGCACTAGTACAGTGTATATCCACCTTTCGCAGCAATGCAGGCTGCTATTCTCCCATGGAGACGATCGTAGAGATGCTGGATGTAGTCCTGTGGAACGGCTTGCCATGCCATTTCCACCTGGCGCCTCAGTTGGACCAGCGTTCGTGCTGGACGTGCAGACCGCGTGAGACGACGCTTCATCCGGTCCCAAACATGCTCAATGGGGGACAGATCCGGAGACCTTGCTGGCCAGGGTAGTTGACTTGCACCTTCTAGAGCACGTTGGGTGGCACGGGATACATGCGGACGTGTATTGTCCTGTTGGAACAGCAAGTTCCCTTGCCGGTCTAGGAATGGTAGAACGATGGGTTCGATGACGGTTTGGATGTACCGTGCACTATTCAGTGTCCCCTCGACGATCACCAGTGGTGTACGGCCAGTGTAGGAGATCGCTCCCCACACCATGATGCCGGGTGTTGGCCCTGTGTGCCTCGGTCGTATGCAGTCCCGATTGTGGCGCTCACCTGCACGGCGCCAAACACGCATACGACCATCATTGGCACCAAGGCAGAAGCGACACTCATCGCTGAAGACGACACGTCTCCATTCGTCCCTCCATTCACGCCTGTCGCGACACCACTGGAGGCGGGCTGCACGATGTTGGGGCGTGAGCGGAAGACGGCCTAACGGTGTGCGGGACCGTAGCCCAGCTTCATGGAGACGGTTGCGAATGGTCCTCGCCGATACCCCAGGAGCAACAGTGTCCCTAATTTGCTGGGAAGTGGCGGTGCGGTCCCCTACGGCACTGCGTAGGATCCTACGGTCTTGGCGTGCATCCGTGCGTCGCTGCGGTCCGGTCCCAGGTCGACGGGCACGTGCACCTTCCGCCGACCACTGGCGACAACATCGATGTACTGTGGAGACCTCACGCCCCACGTGTTGAGCAATTCGGCGGTACGTCCACCCGGCCTCCCGCATGCCCACTATACGCCCTCGCTCGAAGTCCGTCAACTGCACATACGGTTCACGTCCACGCTGTCGCGGCATGCTACCAGTGTTAAAGACTGCGATGGAGCTCCGTATGCCACGGCAAACTGGCTGACAGTGACGGCGGCGGTGCACAAATGCTGCGCAGCTAGCGCCATTCGACGGCCAACACCGCGGTTCCTGGTGTGTCCGCTGTGCCGTGCGTGTGATCATTGCTTGTACAGCCCTCTCGCAGTGTCCGGAGCAAGTATGGTGGGTCTGACACACCGGTGTCAATGTGTTCTTTTTTCCATTTCCAGGAGTGTAGATGTAGGCAGATGAGTCCTCTCCCCTTTGGAGAACGACGAAAGCGTTCCAGTTTCCATTCTCGCTTTAAGTCTTCTTTCGAATGGGCTCACCATAACACTGTTTCGTTAGTAACTGGAAAGGAGTGCACACAGCCTGTTACAGTAGGCTAAATAGTGTCTCTGCTCAAATTCCGCGCCAAAAACTGACAAGTTAACACAGAAAGACATGAATTAATCCATAACTAAACTTTGCAATGACAAAATGTTAAAAAGGGCACGCAGATCTGATTGGAATGTATTTTACACCAAGCTTAAATGTTATCGTTGGCTTATATAGTACTTGCAGTTGGAGCTAGTTATTATATACTCTCTTTCCTTTAAACAATTTTTCGTCATCCTTCTGTCAAGTATGGTATTTAACACAATAATTTACGTTTCTTTTAAAAATGTAATAAAAATCTACTAATACTCTTTACTACTGCTACACTTCTACGACATGATGGTTTACTGACGTGTCTCTGGAGTGGCCAAGAGAAAATCACGGGTCTGCTGCTAGTTGCGGATTCGTGTACTGGCGGTAAGGGCAGGTTTCGACAAGTTGCAGAATTCGCGTGTTCACCATGTTCGACTCAGCGTTGTTCTCGTCTTTGGTACTATATGAACTCAGTCAAGAATATTTTAGCACAGTAAGTAAGAAAATACTGTTCTGCATCATATGGAAGAAATATAAAGTACATTCATTCCGTACGTTATGTCAATGGGAGCGTTAAAGCGAACAGAGCATGGCTCGGTGGTTCAGTCGTAAAGTGCGGACTACGCATTCAAATGACTCGAGTTCGATCCCTGGTTAGTCCTAGGATTTCCTCTGTCACGTATGACTTCTTTCACCTCTGGTAAGATAAAAAAAAATGCCTAGATCAACGGTGGTTCGGAGTTCTTGTTAAATTGTAGGTTCCCACAGAGCTGCGTTAAGTCAGCTCAAGAAAATGTTCAAATGTGTGTGACTTCCTAAGGGACCAATCTGCTGAGGTCATCGCTCCCTAGACTTACACACTACTTAAACTAACTTATGCTAAGAACAAAACACACACCCAATGGCCGAGGGAGGTCTCTGACCTCCGGCAGGAGCGGCCGCGCAATCCGTGACATGGCGCCTTAAGCCGCGCGGCTCAGCTCAAGAGGAAGGTAAGGACATACCAAGTATGATAGGGCCATTCCTAGAAAAGCACTGTGGCATTCAAACCAAGCTTCGGGTTGATTGAGCTTTACCTAAAGGTGAACTACTGGAAGGCGTATTAATTCGCCTCGTGCAACAAAAATATTCACCGGAGTATGCACGAAATCGATCCCATTTTTAACTCATCATAATTCATTTTACCCCTTCAAATACTGTTGGCCTCCGTCGATTGACGGAAGTCTGGCGCGCAGGCTTGGCAACACAGCGGCACCACCCAGCAACCCTCCCCCACCATTCTACCCTCCTACTGCGGCGATCCTTCCGCCCCACGCACTGGCGCCACCTCGCGCCCCCGCAAGCAGAAACGCGTACTTAGAACAGTTACGCAACGTCACCAAAGCCTGGCGTTACCTAGCAACGGCGGTGTAGCCTTTTCGGGTGCGCGCGCATCCCAGCGGACCAATTAAATGGCTGCGGCGAACCTAAGGCCATCGATTAGACGACTGACAGCAGCTGTTAGCGGATCGTCAGCCATGTTCCGGTACCACGCGCGCACGTAGGCCACGCTGCGCCAGCGCTAAGGCAGGCCGCTAGACTCGTCCTTCCCTTTGTCGCGCGCCGCTGTTAGATCTTTCAAGGACGTTCACTTTCCACTTGCTGCAATCACAGAAGCGAAATGCATATTTCGTAAAACACATTCTTTCCCTGCGCCGACGGTATTTCAGCTATCGTAATAAAAGTTTTAGACTCATTCCTTATCTGATAGTTTTCTTATTACCCTGATTACAAAAAGAGACAGCCATTGCTTTGGGCACCATGAGAAAAAATGGTTTCCATTTGTAAGTGAACTGAAAGTATAATATAACAACCAAACTGATGGGCTGTTGCGAGATGACAAACTACAATCGTACGTCTACCAACGTCCATTACGGCGCTTATTTTCACGAAACACAGCACATAAGAATGATTGATGGGAAGGAAGGATAAACATTATCTGCTATACAGCTTGCTGTAATTTGCATCGTTTTATCAATAATTATGTCATCAACAATAACGAAGTTCTCAGTGAAATATAGCTTTTTGTATTCTTCGTTCAACAGGTAACACACAAACATTACCTGTCGATACATTCCATCGCCAGATAGCTACCATACTAATTGTCTTTATGCCAACCCAACAGGAACTCGATGAATAGCATGATCTTCAGTGCATATTCTTAAGGTATTAGTGCAACTCTTTCGCTAACTTACACCGATAAAATGTTTGAATGAAAAAATAGTCACTTCATATCAACAGCCTGTATCTTCTTCGAGGTTCTTCGCTTTATCGTGTTCATGACCTTTCTTTGTAATCAATGCTGATAGACATTTCGTAAGGGTAAAGCATGAATTTTTTGTGGTCACGCCTGCCCCGTTAAAAAAACAGCCGCACACCGTACACGAAGCAATAAAATTTTTGTAAGCGACTATACTGCAACCCAGTCTAGTTGCAGGTTGTCGAACTAACTGCTTCCAGGTGCAACGAAGATTTGATTTTCAATATTTCGTATAATTATTGACCGAATTTCAGAATTAAAAATGCTGTCAAAACCTACTCATTAGGACGTATATTTTATTTATTTATTTATTTATTGAGTCATCAGTCTTCCGACTTGTTTGATGCGGCCCGCCAAGAGTTCCTCTCCTGTGCCATCCTGTTCATCTCAGAGTAGCTCTTGCAACCTACGTCCTCAGTTACATACGGGATGTAATCCCTCTGCATCTCCTTATACCGCCAAGGAAGTTACTCCGCGATGTCTTAACAGACGTCCTATCATTCTGTCCCTTCTGTGGCCGTGCGGTTCTAGGCACTTCAGTCCGGAACCGCGTGACTGCTACGGTCGCAGGTTCGAATCCTGCCTCGGGCGTGGATATGTGTGATGTCCTTAGGTTAGTTAGGTTTACGTAGTTCTTAGTTCTAGGGGACTGATGACCTCAGATGTTGAGTCCCATAGTGCTCAGAGCCATTTGAACCATTTTTTGTCCCTTCTTCTTGTGTTTTCGTACATTCGTTACTTCGCCGGTTTTGCGAAGAACCTCGTAATTCCTTACGTTATCAGTCCACCTAATTTTCTACATTCTTCTCTAGCACCATATCTCAAATGTTCCCAGCCGTGCGCCGGGTAGCCGTGCGGTCTGCGGTGCTTTGTCACGGTTCGCGCGGCTGCCCCCAGCGGATGTTCGAGTCCTCCCGCGGGCATGGGTGTGTGTGTTGTCCTTAGCGTAAGTTAGTTTAAGTTAGATTAAGTAGTGTGTAAGCCTAGGCACCGATGACCTCAGCATTTTGGTCCAATAGGAACTTGCTACAAATTTACAACTTTTCTTCTTTCCCGGTTTTTCCACAGTCCATGATTCACTACCGTACAATGCTGTGCTCCAAATATATAGTCTCAGAAATTTCTTCCTCAATTTACGGCTTACGTTTGATACCAGTAGACTTCTCTTGGTTAGGAACGCCCTTTCTGCTTCTCACGTCCTCGTTATTCCGTTTGTCATGGATTGGTTCAAATGGCTCTGAGCACTATGGGACTCAACTGCTGAGGTCATTAGTCCCCTAGAACTTAGAACTAGTTAAACCGAACTAACCTAAGGACATCAAAAACATCCATGCCCGAGGCAGGATTCGAACCTGCGACCGTAGCGGTCTCGCGGTTCCAGACTGCAGCGCCTTTAACCGCACGGCCACTTCGGCCGGCTGTCATGGATTACTTTGCTGCAAGGATAGTAGAATTCCTTAATTTCATCTACGTCGAGATCACCAATCTTTATAAGTTTCTCGTTTCTGCTACTTCGCATTACTTTCGTCTTTCTTCGACTTGCTCTCAATCCATATTCTGTAACAACAGACTGTTCATTCCATTCAGCAATCCTACAATTCTTCTTCAGTTTCACCGAACATCAGCAAGTTTTATCATTGATATCCTTTTACCTTGAATTTTAATCCCACTCTTGAATATTTCTTTTACTTGCGTCATTGCTTCTTCGATGCATAGACTGAACAGTAGAGGAGAAAGACTACGTTGTCGTCTTACACCATCTTTGATCCGACCACTTCGTTCTTCGTCTTCCACTCTTAATGTTCCCTCTTGGCTCCTGTACATATTGTATATTACCCGTCTTTCCGTATAGCTTACCCCTATTTTTCTCAAAATTTCAAACAACTTACATCATTTGTCATTGTCACACGCTTTTTTTATATAGTTAAAGTTTAACACAAAGGACAAATATTACAGTTAGAAGCTGTGTCTTGACGCAGTGTAACTGATGGCTCGCAGATACCCTGAATTTATTCATCCAGTATTTGAGAATGAAAGCACTTAGCGACTTCCAGAGCTATCCACGTAATTTCAAACCTTAACTAAGCCTTCTCCTGCTAACACCGCCAACAAAACGACGAAAGGAAAAAGTTTAACGCTTACTACATTTTTGCTGTTCATGCAATATAAGTTCAGCACCATATATGAAGCTTCGATTTATTACTTCTTTATTACCGACTCTATGAGCGATACAGTTTTCAGACAGTACTCACATATAACACTGAATGTACCTGCACAATTATATCATTGTACTAAACACATTTTAGGAGACATGTTGTCATGAATACTGAGATGCGTAAAAAACTTGCTTACGCTTAAATTGGAGCGCAGATTAACCAGACTATATTCATCGAGGGATCCACAATGAGAACAACTGGCGACTTCCAACGAATTTTAAGCAAAATTTCAAACCTTTTCTAAACTTTTTCTCGCTTTTAAGCCTGATGGCAAATATTTAACACTTTAACTTTTTGCAAAGTACAGATGGTTGACGTTGTTTTAGACACGGGAGTTCGATTCGTTAGAGACTCGGAGTTTTACTAGAACTGATATAAATCGCATTGTGGGACTTTTATCACATTTTTCAAGCAGAGATTGAATTGGAAAAGCATGTAGGCTTATGTACATACCCATGTATTAAACAATGAAACATGACGATGAAAGTCGTTCATTTTAGTGACCAGATATAACGTGCAATACGTTGTTTTTATACAACGCTCGCTTCTATTATTTTAAACTATTAGTAAATTATTAGTATATTATTATTATTATTATTATTATTCTTTCCTTTCTCAGACGTTATGTCTGGCTAAAAATGGAAAATGACGCGGACCTTGATCAAGCGTGACTTCCTTTTAACTGTACGGTATATGTTACATTGCATTTAGGAACTTTCGGGTAATTGAACATGTATCAATAATTACAGATTTCTGTAGTTGTATATATAAGTTTGGATGTAGCTGTATTGCGTTGATGTACTGGTGGATATTGTGTGGTATGACTCCTGTAGTTGATAGTATAATTGGTATAATGTCAACTTTATCCTGATGCCACATGTCCTTGACTGCCTCAGCCAGTTGGGTGTATTTTTCAAATTTTTCTCCTGTTTTCTTCTGTATATTTGTTGTATTGGGTATGGATATTTCGATTAGGTGTGTTAATTTCTTCTTTTTATTGGTGAGTATGAAGTCAGGTTTGTTATGTGGTGTTGTTTTATCTGTTATAACGGTTCTGTTCCAGTATAATTTGTATTCATCATTCTCCAGTACATTTTGTGGTGCATACTTGTATGTGGGAACGTGTTGTTTTATTAGTTTATGTTGTATGGCGAGTTGTTGATGTATTATTTTTGCTACACTGTCATGTCTTCTGGTGTATCCGCTTGTGATGTGATCTACTGTTTCTATTTGTTGTTTGCAAAGTCGGCATTTATCTGTTGTGGTATTGGGATCTTTAATAATATGCTTGCTGTAATATCTGGTGTTTATTGTTTGATCCTGTATTGCAATCATGAATCCTTCCGTCTTACTGTATACATTGCCTTTTCTTAGCCATGTGTTGGATGCGTCTTGATCGATGTGTGGCAGTGTTAGATGATACGGGTGCTTGCCATGTAGTGTTTTCTTTTTCCAATTTACTTTCTTCATATCTGTTGATGTTATGTGATATAAAGGATTGTAGAGGTGGTTATGAAATTGCAGTGGTGTAGCCGATGTATTTATATGAGTGATTGCTTTGTGTATTTTGCTAGTTTCTTTTCGTTCTATAAAGAATTTTCTTAAATTGTCTACCTGTTCATAATGTAGGTTTTTTATGTCGATAAATCCCATTCCTCCTTCCTTTCTGCTTAATGTCAACCTTTCTGTTGCTGAATGTATGTGATGTATTCTATATTTGTGGCATTGTGATCGTGTAAGTGTATTGAGTGCTTCTAGGTCTTGTTACTACATTTCACTACTCCAAATGAGTAGGTCAATATTGGTATCGCATAAGTATTTATAGCTTTTGTCTTGTTTCTTGCTGTCAATTCTGTTTTCAGTATTTTTGTTAGTCTTAGTCTATATTTTTCTTTTAGTTCTTCTTTAATATTTGTATTATCTATTCCTATTTTTTGTCTGTATCCTAGATATTTATAGGCATCTGTTTTTTCCATCGCTTCTATGCAGTCGCTGTGGTTATCCAATATGTAATCTTCTTGTTTAGTGTGTTTTCCCTTGACAATGCTATTTTTCTTACATTTGTCTGTTCCAAAAGCCATATTTTTATCATTGCTGAATACTTCTGTTATCTTTAGTAATTGGTTGAGTTGTTGATTTGTTGCTGCCAGTAGTTTTAGATCATCCGTGTATAGCAAATGTGTGATTTTGTGTGGGTATTTTCCAGTAATATTGTATCCATAATTTGTATTATTTAGCATGTTGGATAGTGGGTTCAGAGCAAGACGGAACCAGAACGGACTTAATGAGTCTCCTTGGAATATTCCACGCTTAATTTGTATTGGCTGTGATGTGATATTATTTGAATTTGTTTGGATATTAAGTGTGGTTTTCCAATTTTTCGAATATCAAGAGCTCAGATGGAAACCCAGTTCTAAGCAAAGAAGGGAAGGCAGAAAGGTGGAAGGAGTATATAGAGGGTTTATACAAGGGCGATGTACTTGAGGACAATATTATGGAAATGGAAGAGGATGTAGATGAAGATGAAATGGGAGATATGATACTGCGTGAAGAGTTTGACAGAGCAATGAAAGACCTGAGTCGAAAGAAGGCCCCGGGAGTAGACAACATTCCATTAGAACTACTGATGGCCTTGGGAGAACCAGTCATGACAAAACTCTACCATCTGGTGAGCAAGATGTATGAGACAAGCGAAATACCCACAGACTTCAAGAAGAATATAATAATTCCAATCCCAAAGAAAGCAGGTGTTGATAGATGTGAAAATTACCGAACTATCAGTTTAATAAGCCACAGCTGCAAAATACTAACGCGATCTCTTTACAGACGAATGGAAAAACTGGTAGAAGCGGACCTCGGGGAAGATCAGTTTGGATTCCGTAGAAATGTTGGAACACGTGAGGCAATACTAACCTTACGACTTGTCTTAGAAGAAAGATTAAGGAAAGGCAAACCTACGTTTCTAGCATTTGTAGACTTAGAGAAAGCTTTTGACAACGTTAACTGGAATACTCTCTTTCAAATTCTGAAGGTGGCAGGGGTAAAATACAGGGAGCGAAAGGCTATTTACAATTTGTACAGAAACCAGATGGCAGTTATAAGAGTCGAGGGGCATGAAAGGGAAGCAGTGGTTGGGAAAGGAGTGAGACAGGGTTGTAACCTCTCCCCGATGCTATTCAATCTGTATATTGAGCAAGCAGTAAAGGAAACAAAAGAAAAATTCTGAGTAGGTATTAAAATTCATGGAGAAGAAGCAAAAACTTTGAGGTTCGCCGATGACATTGTAATTCTGTCAGAGACAGCAAAGGACTTGGAAGAGCAGTTGAACGGAATGGACAGTGTCTTGAAAGGAGGATATAAGATGAACATAAACAAAAGCAAAACGAGGATAATGGAATGTAGTCAAATTAAATCGGGTGATGCTGAGGGGATTAGATTAGGAAATGAGACACTTAAAGTAGTAAAGGAGTTTTGCTATTTAGGGAGTAAAATAACTGATGATGGTCGAAGTAGAGAGGATATAAAATGTAGATTGGCAATGGCAAGGAAATCGTTTCTGAAGAAGAGAAATTTGTTAACATCGAGTATAGATTTAAGTGTCAGGAAGTCATTTCTGAAAGTATTTGTATGTAATGTAGCCATGTATGGAAGTGAAACATGGACGAGAACCAGTTTGGACAAGAAGAGAATAGAAGCTTTCGAAATGTGGTGCTACAGAAGAATGCTGAAGATAAGGTGGGTAGATCACGTAACTAATGAGGAGGTATTGAATAGGATTGGGGAGAAGAGAAGTTTGTGGCACAACTTGACTAGAAGAAGGGATCGGTTGGTAGGACATGTTTTGAGGCATCAAGGGATCACAAATTTAGCATTGGAGGGCAGCGTGGAGGGTAAAAATCGTAGAGGGAGACCAAGAGATGAATACACTAAGCAGATTCAGAAGGATGTAGATTGCAGTAGGTACTGGGAGATGAAGAAGCTTGCACAGGATAGAGTAGCATGGAGAGCTGCATCAAACCAGTCTCAGGACTGAAGACCACAACAACAACAACATGTTTAGGAACTCTATCAATTTAGGATCTACTTTGTATATTTCCAATATTTGTAGTAACCATGAAGTGGGGTACACTATCAAAAGCTTTTTGGTAATCAATGTGTGCGTAGTGTAGCGACCTTTGTTTAGTTTTAGTTTGATACTTATTATTATTATTATTATTATTATTATTATTATTATGTTTAGTTCCGGCTCTTACTGAAACGTTTCAGCCTGCACTCTAATTCATTCAGTTTACTTTGGTACATCTTATGATTAGTCCACTATGGTCTTCAGTTTACGGCATTTCTCCGTTTCATCTATCTGTGTAATCGCCTAGTAAATTTCAATTGTCTTACATCCATTTCAGCTGCTACTATGTTCCTGAGCGGGCGCGCGCTATTGATATCTCTCCAAATACTCCCGTTGTTCCTGCCAGTTTATTAAATTTTATTTTACCATCAGGTTCGAAAAAACATATGACTCGCGTGAAATTAATGAGAAGGTGGTTGCTATAGATATTTTTACCTAAAATTCATATACTGACAATGTTATAAGCTCGATGAAACTACCATCGCGTCAATAAATAGCTTCATTTATTAACACAACCTATAAAGCAGGTTGTGGTAGGATATCATTCGGCAGGAAACCGGTTTCCAGGAAGCGATCACATTTCGCACAGCTAACAACTGGTTACCACGACACAAAACACACGCTTCCTGTGTCTTGATTCGCTTAGCACTGTGTCGGCAATTAGAAGTAGCAGCTCAATGATTAGCTGACGCGACGTCACTTCCGGCCAGGCGTGGCAAGCGACGAAACGCTGTCTCAAAGTGGCGGTGTGTGCTGTGTACAGAAACTCAGCGTCTTGTCTTGTCTTGCCCTGTTTCTCGCAGGCAATGTATCTACAATACGTTAGTCATAGAAAATCACCGTACTAAACTGTCCTGTGAGTTGCTAGCAACACAGTGGGGCGACTGCTGTTGGCACTGATGGGGTTTTGAACCGCTTTCATACCGAATACGAGTTTAGTGTAATCATTGCGCCAGCGTGCTCCAAGTGTTGACAATGGAATCTGCTGAAAGGGACTCGTCGTCAATTTATGCAACCGAGTCATACGCGACTCCACTAAATACTTTAGAGGCTGATAAGGCCATCAGTAGAACGAAGTAGTGAATGAACCATCGACTACACCGCACCTAGGTACTACAACTGGAGTGTTCTCACCAATAGAATATAATGGTCGTTTGTCCGAGCAACATTGAGTACCAAATGCACATTCTTGTTTCCCCTTACGTGTTGGTGTCTGGAAGAACGTGTCCAGAGAAACACACTTATAACACATGTCTTTCACACTAGTGTGTCTGCTGAGTAAAAGAATCATTGTAATATCTGACCCTGCAGTAATAATTGCATTTGTAAACAACCACCTACTATGGTAACAATTGAAAGTGGTAAGGTAGTCACATTCCACACTCGGTGACTTTTTCAGTGATGGCTCGCATTTCACTCTACTATTACAACAGAGGATAAGATTTGGGATTGTAACTCAATTATGCAACTTCTTACATACATAACGGAATACCATGCTTTACTTCTTAGTTCCTATAGCACAGAAATGGCACATCTGCTGTTCAAATCTTTATCTACTCATTGTCGTCTACAATTCCAAGGACAAATTTTGAAACTTGACGCATTTTTTCAAGGTGAAATGTTAACTAGGAACTTAATAAGCAAATTTTAGTCCTGTGATACTACTTCACCTTTCAACGAACATTTAAAGCATAATAAAGACCTGAAACGTCAAAGAATACCTTTACGTACAACGAGATACAACCCATACCTTCTCCAGCCTGCATCATTGTGTCATGCATGTGCACGTATGTCTCTCTGCAAGAAGATGGGCTGCATTTGTAACAAAACTCACTAGCTTCCATCTAAGATTCAGAAAGCAGAACTGATAATTTTTGCAAACGATTCTAGTGTTATAACGAATTCCATTAACTAGTTCTTTGAAACTGGACTCTCCCTAAATTTTCAGAAAACACACTATATTCATTTCTGCACAACAGAATCATACAACAACTAAACTAGCACATGAACAAGAGTCCGTAAACGGAGCAGAATACTCCAAATTTCTGGATGTACATAAAGATGAAAACTTGAACGAGAAGAAGTGTATTACTGAAATTCTCAAATAATTAAGTGCATATTTTCTGTATTTCCACTCCATAATGTTTTACGGAATAATTCCCTGGAATAACTCATCACTTAAGAAGGAAATACTTATTGCACAAAAGTGAGCAATAAGAATACTATGCTGCCTTCACCCGCTGTCGTTATGTAGGTACCTCTTCAACGAGTCTGCCATTTTAACTGTACCATTACAAAATATGTTTATTCGGAAGTGAAAATGTTCAAATGTGTGTGAATTCCTAAGCGATCAAACTGCTGAGGTCATCGGCCCCTAGACTTAGACACTACTTTAAACTAACTTACGCCAAGGACAACACACATACCCATGCCCGAAGGAGGACTTGAACCTCCGGCGGGAGGGCCGCGCGATTCGTGACATGCCGCCTCTAACCACGCGGTTTCAGTAGTGAAACTCGTTATAAATTATCCATCACAATTTGAGAAGAATAGCGATATCGATATCTACAACACTAGAGGAAAAAATAACATTTATTATCCATTATTAAAGCCGTCGTTGACTCAGTTAGGAATTCAATACGCAGAAAAAAAAACGTTTTTGATTATTTGCCAAATAACATAAAATGTCAGACAGGTAGCAAAGCAAGTTTCAAATCTCTCTGACAACTCCGGTTCTAACGTGATAAATCACTACCGCTTATCCGGGCCTTTTCCATTAAGAGTACAGGACTTTGCAACTGCGTTGCCTGTCGCAGCTAGAAGTAACTCTTTTAATTAGGGAAAACAACCTTCTCCGTTTTGTATGATGGGAGAAAAACGTGTATACCACACTTGGCGGCGAACAGGACTACCCAAGTACGGAAGGCGTAGTAATCAAAAGGCCAAAACGGGTTTGATAATGGAGGAAATAGGATTTCCTCTTGTGCTGTCAGCGGCACCTGCAGCCGGTTTCAAACGACAAAACAGGTTAGCCGGTGTGGCCCACTAGGCTTCACAAGTCGTATGAGGAAGGGAGGGGGTCAGCTGGAAGTGACGTAAGGACACGTCACGATAGGTACGGTCTCGCCACAGGACCCTCTTTTTTTCTCTTGCTGTTGGTTATAGCGGCCTTTTGTGTTCAAAGCGTAGTTTAGAACCACTTTCACCGCACACGGAGCAGGATAACTAGCACTGAAAACGAAAGGAGTTCTGAACAGAATCTAACACGTAACGAGAGGCGACTATAAACGTTAGCTCTTCGGGTACTTGGTCGAAACAAGTTTCACAATGCGCATACAAGCAACTGACGTGAAATCAGCACCATTCGCTGACTGGGTCCAGTTAGCACCATCATTATGCTGTTACTTACAGCGGTCCCTTTGATGTTATTCGAGAAGAGTAAGATGTGTGCCAACAAAATGTTTCACCCTCGCTACCTTTCATATCATTCCCACCCACAGCAACAAAGACAACACTACATCGTACAAGTTCTCAATACTGTCATCCACATGGCACAGATACGCTTGACACTTCATCAACAGGTCGGAAGAAGCAAAACGAGTAGGCCTAATCACATTCTACCGAAAAATCACTAAACCCATGCATGTAGGAGATAAAGAAAATTCCTCTGTTCTGTAAGGTAAATGAACTATCCTGCGAGTGGCTGGAATAAAGCGAAGCATAGTACAACATTCATTGGATGGCCAGGTAATGGTTGGCGTGGACAAAAATTTCGAAATAGTAGAAACAATACGATTAAGGAGAGTACATATATCCTACACCTACAGTGTTAAATATGCAATACTGAGGGCTCATTATCTCAGAACCTTTGACAGATAGAGATCTGAAATTTTTGGGAAGAATAGTTTCACCCCTTTTCTGATTACTGAACCAGAATCATAATATACAGACAAATAATTAGTTAATTATGTTCTTTTTTAATCCACTTTAGCTTTTTTAAGTAAAAAACCATTATAGGTAGAAATGTTTTGGTGGTTCAGTAGCAGCAGTATACTATGAGGTAACATAGCGTAAAATTACTTAGACGTATTTGTAAGTTACTGAGATAATGGGTAAAATATTTAAAAAAAGTAATCTTCAGGGAATCAATGTTAAACATTTTATTTGATATTAACTCACGGTTGGAGGCTAGCTTGCTAGCTTCTAGAAACAGCCAAGCCCATAATCTGCATCATTTGGATCCTGTTATTGATTATCCTGCAAATCTACTAAAAGCTTCTTTTGTTTCCTGCCTCTTGCTTCTTTAGTCATTTCCTCTGAGCTTCTTTTGTTTCCTGCCTCTTGCTTCTTTAGTTATTTCATCTGCTGCACGCTGGGCTTTCATGATCCTAAGTCGATCCATTCGCTGGAAGACTTGCAGTGTGTTGGCTCTACTACCCTAATTTTTTCCCTTATTACCGACATTAAATGGCATTTCTTGGTATCTTTAATTATAGTTTGAATAATTAATATGGCTATCTCCTCGCCCAAGTTTACACATATATAACTTCTATCATAAATCGATTTAGAGTTCCAGTAACTCCTTCATAAGAGAATGGACAACAAACAAAAGTCTGGCAGCAGAGAGAACAATACGCATTGGGAGCAAAATATTACTAGGCGTACTCCACAGACTATAGAAACTGTGGTGAACAGATAACTCTTAACACAACATGATATGCTATAGTGACATTGTGTGTTCTTGTTGATGATATTTTATATAAATTTTTTTGTGTGATTATATACAGTACATTACATGTATTACTGCTGGGATAAATTATATTTTAATAGATTGTATCTCTGCCGTAAAGAAAGTGAAAGCTTTTAATTATGCTTCTGACCAGATGATATTTCGCTTTGGGGGAAAAAAAAAAACATTGATTCCTGTGCATGACCTTCTCCACGATCTAGTGACGACACTGCCACAAGTTCATAACCAGCTAATAGTCGTGTCGAGCTGGTGTATGGTTTGTATTGGACGTTTGAAGACGCTGCAATTTGCAAAATGGAACCTAAGTATCGTTTTTCAACAGTAATAAGGCACGATGATTCATCGTTCCTCTTTGTTTTGTAAAGAAAGAGAGGCTTCCTGACTTTGTTTCTTACCACTTTTCATTATGAAAAATCCAATGTCTGTGCTTGGCATACAAATGTTATATGTAAGATATGTGTGTAGTGTTTCGATCAGTATGTTAATTTCGTAGCTATCCTTTATCTTAACAAATTTTAGTATGGCAACTAAAGTAATTTTTTGCTAGTTCGTGAGTAGTTAAGATTTAAGCCATAAACTACAACAATATTTTCCTGACTGGCTCAGAAAAAGGAATGCTGTCTGTTGGTACTTCATGAAAGATTTCTGTAGAGATTCCGCCACTCTGACATTACACAGTAACTCATCTAGTTCGCTAATGAGGAAAGCTGTCTGGTACTAACATACAGAGCTACTGCTTTCTTCCGGCCGAAGTGGCCGTGCGGTTAAAGGCGCTGCAGTCTGGAACCGCAAGACCGCTACGGTCGCAGGTTCGAATCCTGCCTCGGGCATGGATGTTTGTGATGTCCTTAGGTTAGTTAGGTTTAACTAGTTCTAAGTTCTAGGGGACTAATGACCTCAGCAGTTGAGTCCCATAGTGCTCAGAGCCATTTACTGCTTTCTTGGGCATCTTGGCATTATGGCACAATTGAATCGTCACTTAAAGCGTCTATGGAACACTGGATGATGCCGCTTCCTAGATCTACGGCTTTTTAGTTAAATGTTTCCACTACCGACATTTCTTGGAGTTATCAAACAACTTATGGGAATTCAGCTAGGTAATATTTACAGCGACCGCCGGTATATCCGCGGGAGTTTAACCCGCGAGGTGAAATATCGGCGGTCACTGTAAATATTACCTGCCTGAATTCTCGTAAGTTGTTTGAAAATTGTATACGTCAGGAGAAACTCAGGTCTCACATTTCTTGGAGTCACTACGCGGGAAAAACCGCTGGCGTCTTGTTGTAGCGGAACGTCTTCAGTGACGTAAACTCTTCTCTATACCTCTGCACTTCTACGACTATCTGGTTGGATTTACCTGCCTCAGTGCCATCAGAATTACAGGGTGACTGACGGCTATACGCAACAAGGCTTCATGAATGTTTTATTTTATTTGCAATATAATCAAATTCAAAATTACTTTCCGATTTTTTCCTTTGTACTTCTAACTGTTGTCACTAACACTGATGGGTTTAAGCTGATTCAACGACTAAATGTAAACGCCTTAATGAGAAAGAAGGCCTAACACAGAAAGCATTACAATGAAAACACATAAGCTTCCCAGTCGTCTGTGTCAACAGAGGGCATTTCAGCACTGCTGTAGGCGATAGAAAATCAGCTACTCCCTCACAGTGTGAAGCCAAATGAGGAGTATTATGTCACCAGCGAAGCACGTTATCTCAGACGCAGTTCTTCGGACACTTACTGTGTGGATAAACTCAACTAACGGTGTATGCAGAAGCGATGTGTGTTTCTCAATTACATATACGACAGTGGCCAATTATGTGATAATGCCCATAATAAAGACAGATTACAAGTTGAGAGGAGTCTGGTAAAATGCGGAGATTGCAAACAAGATGTTAGTGTGAGCAACAGTAAGCTACTGCCCGATGTTTAGTCCTTATCACGTACGCAAACAGCAGCCATCATCGACTACAGCAGAGACGCGGTGCCAGGATCGTAACGGGACAGTCTGAAGAAGATACTCCATGAAATTAATAATAACTCTTACTATGAGCGTGGGCTTTGCCCTCGCAAAATACTGTTGTGTATATTTATTACACTAGTACTCGAGGAAGATCGGGCAACAATACTGCTGTCTCCATCGTATATCACGTGCACGGATCTCAGTAATAAGAAGGGTGATTAGAACGCTTAGCGACGAATACAGTAAGTCATTGTTCCCGTGCTCCGTAAGAGAACGAAGCAGAACAGGGCATAGCTAATATCGATTTAAAGAACGCTTCGCGATGCACTGTACAGTGACTTGAGGAGTACACATGTAGGAGTAGATGTGTTATCCGGACGTATTCATCAGAACAGCAAACACATGGCTGGCAGCAATCACTGAACTCGAAATCTAAATCCAACTGACAATAACACTCACGTAACAGAAGACAAGGAATTTCGTGTTTATAGTTAAAAAAATTTCAAAGCGCTTTTGACGCAGAAGTATGACAACAGAGCACTGGAAAGCCACTGAGGGGACGTAGCGTGGGTCCCCGCAGACAACACGTGGCGGAGGACGACGCGAGGGTTGCATCGAGCGGACAACTGTTGAGCTCCCCAGTAACAGGGCGTCAAGGCACACCACTCCCCTGCGTCGTCACTGAACCGAGTCTGCCGCCAATGCCGTGGTCTCGACATATATGACGCAGAGCCGCATTCCCAGTGAACCCAACGCCTACAAGGCACCACAGAACATTAGCTTCCCAGGAAGCTGTCGCCCAGTTTCTACATACAAATTAAAAAAACGTGTGACGAGGGCCTCCCGTCGGGTAGACCGCACGCTTGGTGCAAGTCTTTCGATCTGACGCTACTTCGGCGACTTGCGCGTCGATGGCGATGAAATGATGATGAGTAGGACAACACAACACCCAGACCATGAGCGGAGAAAATCTCCGACCCAGCCGGGAATCTAACCCGGGCCCGTAGGATTGACAGTCTGTCGCGCTGACCACTCAGCTACCGGGTCGGACAACATACGAATGAAAAGTTTACTTCTGGCATATTTGTGGCAGATTGCTTCTGGCATAAATTTACTTCTCCGTTGAAAAACTTGTTCCTTGTCGAGCAGTAGCTTACAGTTTGATCATAAAAGGCCGATATTTACGTGTTTCGCGATTCTGGTTATATGGGCCGTGGTCTAGGACATGTTTCTGTGCCTAACGTTTCAGCTCCTAATGCTGGACGCCTCCTCAGATGATATAAAGACTTAGATACCTCACGTGCGAACTTAAAACGGTTGGGCAACCTCGTTAGAGTTTGAATATCAATTATCGAAGGCTTTATAGCCTCTGAGGATGTCTCCAACATTTGGAGACGAAACGTTACGTGCAGAAATATACTTTAGACACCGCCCTAATGCCCACATAACTAAAATCGCCAAGGAAGCTCACAATTTATCTGTTTGACTTTTAAGGGAGCCAGAAATCAGCACGCGAAATTTAGGAGTGAATCTACGGCGGTGATCGACGAAAGTACTGGCATACACGAAGTGCTGTGCAAAATTTAAGAACGGAAGTAACTTTCACATTATGTGAAACTGCCTAGCAACGTAGTTCAGTGAAACTTGGACCATGCATAGAAAGAATGCCCTGGCATGTTACAGTACAGCGCAGAAGTAACTGAAAGAAATACGTAATGAGACGAACAGAAATGACACTTTTGTTCTAAGACAATAACTACACCGAAGTCGCCGCAATTTATGATGCTCTCCTCGATATTATGAAAGATGAGACATGGTTATTAATAGGATGTGCAATCACCACGGACGGCAATGCACACCCTTCAATGTGCTCCCATGCTGTCTACATCGTCGGCTAGGAGTTCTTGTAATATTGCGCTTCCATTCCTCCACCAGCGCGGTTGATAATTGCTCGCTGTTGGGGTTTAAGTCGGGGGAACAGGCAGGCCAGTTCATTCGCCGAATATCCTCCTCGTTCCAAGACATTCTCCACCTGCACTGTTCGATGAGGTCGCGCACTGTCATCCGTAAAAATGTCAGAGCCAAATACACTCCTGAAAAGACGCACGTGGGGAATAAGTACAGTCTTATTATAACGTTCACTAGTGAATGGACCGTGTTCCGGGATTTGGACAATATGCCCATGCAATATTATACATCCATGGAACGAAACAGTCGGACCACCAAAATAACCATGTTCGACAAGGTTCCTTGGTGGATTACGTGTTCCCACATATCGCCATGTGAGGTTACATCCAGCACTATCGAACGTGATTGCTTTCGTTGTCCATTTGTCATGGTGTGGCGAAGCATAATGTTGCATGGGCTTTCAAATCTCTGAATATGCTACAATCACCTGTCAACGTTATTCTGACACTGTGCTTCTTTTCAGGGGGGCATTCGGTCCTGAATTCAAGTTTATGGGTGACAATGCGCCGCTGCATCGAACTGAGTAGGTGGAGAAATTCCTTGAACGAGAGAATATTCGGCGAATGGAGTGTGACCTTCTCATTTCTCCGACTTAAATCCCACCGAGTATGTGCGGGAGGTTTTGAGGAGACGTATTACAGTATGTTCACACGATGGAACACATTTAGGACACTATCGAGCGTCAGTTCCGTGCCTACAACCACCGGCCCGAAATTTACGGGAACTGCGTGACCTAGGCGTAGACAACTGGTGCAACATACCTCAGGAAACCTATCAAGAACATGTCGAATCCATGTGACGCAGAACGTCGCTAATGAATCAGATAAATAATGTAAATACGAGGGGCGTTTGAAAAGTCCGTGTAAAGTACGAGAGATGGCACCACCGGCGCGTATTGAGGTCATGTTTAGTTAGTAGCATCTTTGGAAAGAACGCACACCAAGTTTCAGCCATATTGGTCTATTTCTTTGTGTTTGGCATTCGTGTGAATCAAGGAAGTCGAGTGATTGTTAAAAATGGACGAAAAAGAATTTCGTGTGGAGATCAACCATTATTTTATGAAACGCAAATGCCTTAGGAGACTAAAGAGAAGCGTGATAAACATTACGGTGACTCTGCACATCCGATTAGAACAGTTTATAAGTGGTTTCAAAATTTTCGGAGTGGCCATAGGGGCACAAGTAATGATGAACGTTCTGGACGCCCTGTGGAGGTTACGACCCCAAAAATCATTGATAAAATCCATGATATGGTGATGGGTGACAGAAGAAATAGGTGCGTGAGACTGCTAGTGCTGTGGGCATCTCGAATGAACGGGTACATAATTTTTTGCATAAACCTTTGGACATGAGAAAGCTATCCGCGAGATGGGTTCCGCGATTGCTGACGCTTGACGAAGAACGGATTCGTGTGAAGTGTTGCAAGGATGGTTTTCAGCTGTTCAGGAAGAATCCACAGGACTTTAAGCGTCGTTTCGTCACTGTGGATGAAACATGGATACATTACTATACTCCTGAGACCAAACAACATTCTAACCAATGGGTTACCAAGGGAGAATCTGCACCAAAAAAGGCGTAGACCATTCCTTCGGCCGGAACAGTTATGGCGACTGTCTTTTGCGATTCGCAAGGGATAATCCTCATCGACTATCTGGAAAAGGGTAAAAGTATTACAGGTACATATTATTTATCGTTATTGGACCATTTGAAAACCGAGTTGCGAGAAAAACCCCGGCGATTGGACCGCAAAAAAGTCCTTTTCCATCACGACAACGCACCAGCACACAGCTCAGCAATTGTGGTCGCAAAATTAATGGAAATAGGATTCCACCTCGTTTCACATCCTCCCAATTCTCCAGACTTGGCTCCCTCGGACTACTAATTGTTCCCCAATTCGAAGAAATGCCTGGTGGGACAAAGATTTTATTCAAACGAGGAGGTGATTGCAGCAGCTAGTAGCTATTTTGCAGACTTGGACAATTCCTATTATTCGGAAGGGATCAACAAAGTAGAACACCGTTGGGCGAAGTGTATAAGTCTAACAGGAGACTATGTCGAAAAATAAAAAATGTTTACCCCAAACACGTAAGTAGTTTTTATTTTTGCACGGACTTTTCAAACGCCCCTCGTATGCATTATCGAGAGCAGAAACATCATGTTTCCACGGCAATATTGAATATGAAGTTGCCGTTACGTGCGATAAAGTAGCTTTGTAGAATGACAATCAGAGAAGTAGTAAATGAAACAAGCAGCGATATTCGTTGAGAGGTGACGATATCAGCGTAGATCTATTGTGGGCCATGTAGCGACGTACACTGTTGAGTCGGTAAAAGGAAATATCTCTTTTGCATGGTAAACAGGAAACTGCTGGCAAGAAACGTGACCGAGCCCTGGTGCCGGTGCTGTCAGCAGAAGAATGGGTCAGCAGGCAGACGGGCAGCGGCGGCGGCGGCGGCGGCGGCGGCGAAGACGACGGCCAGATGCGGGGTCGTGCCTGGCCGCAGATGGCCGCGCAGGCAGCGGCGATTGTGTTTTTTGCTTCCTCTCCTCAGTCCGGCGCGGCGCAGCGCGGCATTGCCGAATCCATCGACGCTCCAGCCAGCCACGAAACGCCCTCCGGGGTACAGTCACTGCCAGGTGCTGGAGGATCGCACGCCGGCGGTAGCACGTGCGCATTCCGCCGGTGAGGAACACCGCAGTCCCATGCTCCTGCTGTAGTCCAGTTTACGAAGGATTCGAGACAGCACGTTCAAGTGAAACCGTAGCTACAAAAGTCTGCTCTTCCAAGTTAGAAAACTACTGTACCCTCGAGTAGGTTTCTGGGTTTCGTACTGAGACGAATGCGAAGTGTTGGTGCGCATGCCATATTATACAAAACAAAGAAAAATACTATACCATCATCATTCGCCCAAATGTAATGTACGGCTCCGAAAAGTGTACATCTACAAAAGAAAGGTGATGAAGAAAATCCTTGGATATGTTCACGACGGGGGAGGATGGGAACAGCGGACAAAGCAAGCAGTACGACGGCTGTTCGGAAAGTAAAGATCCACCGGTCGAGAAATGGAAAACACAGTGAAAATCCGATAAAGCTTTGCACAGATATGTTGGACAATGTCTCTAGTATGACCGTAAATAGCGTAACGTCACACTTCTCAGTTATGATCGCACAGAGAGCGCGTAAAGAGGCCTCGAAAATAGTACTCCCGTCAAGTATGGGTGCCTGCCGAGAGATTTCGCCTGATTTCATCCAAGCCCACGTAACGTAACTGTAGCGCAGTTTCTTCTACATGACAGTTTTCGGCCGCACACTGCAGGAACAATGGGGACGCTCCTGCAGCGTTTTCGAAGGGAAGTGTTTCATCAGCTACCATACAACCCGGACCTGGCTGCCTCCGATTTTTATCTCTACTCAAACGAACCCCTGGCCACGAAGACAACATTTTGGTACAGCCAAACATCTGCAGTCAAGCGTAGAAAAGTTTTGGAAAGCACAGGAGGCTGCCTTCTTTGACAAGGGTTTTGGAAAATTTGTACAACGCTACGTCGGAGCGGTGACTATATAGAGAAGTAGCTGGATGGTGTAGCTAACGGTTGCAAATAGAACTGTTTTGATTTTCACTGTGGTTTCCATTTCGCGACCGATCGTTCCCTACTTTCCTAACAGTTCTCGTTTATGTACCATGACATCCGATTACAAGCATCGTGAGAAGCAGACAGAAGCCGGCCGCGGTGGCCGAACGGTTCTGGGCGCTTTATTCCGAAACCGCACTGCTGCTACGGTCGCAGGTATCCTGTCTCGGGCATGGATGTGTGTGATGTCCTTAGGTTAGTTAGGTTTAAGTAGTTCTAAGTTCTAGGGGACTGATGACCTCAGGCGATAAGTCCCATAGTGCTCAGAGCCATTTGAACCATTTGAAGCAGACAGATCCAGTGCGAAGTATTAAAAACATCCGAAAAACCAATGCCCAGCCAGACTCGTCTTGGATGTAAAAATTACAGCAAACACTTGTAGGACAAGACTGGCGTGATGGTATGCTGCAGACCTAACGCTATAGCGCCATTCACAGCAACGTATAGTTTTCAGGGGCAGTGATAAGGGGATGATGTGGATGATGATGATGATGATGTACTAACTTACGGCGTGTTGAAGGGGGCTGACGCCATATTTGCTGGTCTCAATCTGAAATAGGCGACTATTGATATCATCGTATAAAACAAGAGAGCGCTGTAAAGGATTGTTTTGCGGAGTGCATCGTCATATGAGAGATAAATGAGTTCATAGAAAAATGCATTATGAATATTCCTTTTAAGTTTCTACGTTATGACTCTATTTGGAAGCAAAACAACTTACGTAATATCGAATGGTCGACTATAAAACAACGCAGCAAAAGCTCGAAAGAAAACATTTGCATGGCAACAAGTAGTCTGGGGTAGTTGTGGCGTCAACATACGAAACGAGTATTAATGAACTGCAGTGCTCCGATCAAGAAATAAAACCCAATCATGCCTGCCCTTTTATACGTCAACGTATCACCGTGAAATATAGCATTATCGAATGGTCGACTATAAAACAACGCAGCAAAAGCTCGAAAGAAAACATTTGCATGGCAACAAGTAGTCTGGGGTAGTTGTGGCGTCAACATACGAAACGAGTATTAATGAACTGCAGTGTTCCGATCAAGAAATAAAACCCAATCATGCCTGCCCTTGTATACGTCAACGTATCACCGTGAAATATAGCATTTTTATATATACAATAAAACAGTGGCCCTCAATACGAATGAAAACTGGACACCACCTCAAATGTTTCACAATAATTCCAGTTACAAGTCGAAATTCATATTAAGACTGTCGGCCAGGGAAAACAAAAGTGCTCTGCGAGAAGAAGGATGCCACCAGGTTTAATCCATTGTCGCTTTTCCTAAGACTCGGACTGTCCGAAACCCCTATTAAGGGTTGAAAAAGGTTCGGTGGCTCCGCTATTAACTTCTTCTCACAGTCCTGCAGTCTTCTTCATAGTAATCAAGGACACGAACAACACGTCTTTAGTTACTGACAGTCTAACTTTAAAAATTCGAACTTTGTTTTCGGAGTTCTTTTATTACGCAAAAAATCTGCTATTATGGGCTATCCTCTCCGAAAGCATGTAGCTCATCTGTCATGTCGTTTTAGGGGCTACATCTCACAGGGCTCGTACGTCAAATGACACTGATTCCACTTTAACAATAACAATGCAGCGCTGGTGCATCTGAATTATTAGCCATCACAAACAGATATTTCTGCCAACAAATACTTAAAAGTGACTCGAATAAGCTCAAAGCAAAGTGATTTCGAAAGCAAATGGAGGAAAGTAAGTATATGTTGAGAATCGGAGGATCTAATTTCATTTTTACGCATACGACGTGGAACAATATGAGCCACAGAAGCCGCACTTTGTCGGTGAAATTTGTAGCTGCTTCACAGCAGCCTGCCAATGGACCAATTGTGTATTCCGCAATTAAACCTGATATTTCGCTCTTTTAGTACGAAACACTCAGAACTAAAAATAGATGCACCTAACAGGGATCCGTATCATAACATGAACACACACATACAAAAACCAACCTGTTTTGCATACAATTTTCATTCATACCTGGAAATATACACCACTGAAGTATCACTGGAAATAATTACGAACCATCCAAAACAAATTTTTCATTGCTAACACAAATTTTTCACTGCCTGTTGTCTGCACTGAACATAAAAGTGAAAGCGCTAGTAGGTGATAAACAGCCGAGATACTTGCACTGTACACAGACCCTGACGCAAAAAGAAAGAAAAAATACACGAATAAAGACACTAAAGAAGTCCCCCACAAAATCAACTTTTCGACTTAATGCAGTGTTAGAAACGCACTGCCACCGTTCCACTGGCTGCAATGACGACTGCTCCTACGGAGCAGACGTCCGCTACTAACTCCAGACAAAGATCAGGCCGGATGAACTCTGCCAGCTGTTCCTTGGATGTGTCACTACGGTCGAAGTCTACTGGCGGCAACTCAAACACGTGCCTACTTATCACGGATGTCAACATTTTTATTTGAACGTCTCGCGGCCAAGCAGCTGCTACGGAATGCCACGGACTGGATGAACATCAAATTTTGGGAGCTTCTTGATCATCGAACAAACAGGCGGTACACATGTGCGAATACTTGCGTCACTGGGTCCATTTGTACAGCCACTGTGTGCCGTTGCTGGTTGTGTAATAAATTTGTATTTCAAAAAGTGCTAAACTGCTGGAGTTTAGGAGAGACGACAATATTAAGTAGTTTACTTTTTGCAGTTCGTGGTAATTTTTGATACGCACCTATAACTTAATAATTCTGAAATTCATATACGTTGTCCGGTTGCCTTTTTGGTTATCAAACAGGGTTCAAAAATGGTTCAAATGGTTCTGAGCACTATGGGACTTAACATCTGTGGTCATCAGTCCCCTAGAACTTAGAACTACTTAAACCTAACTAACCTAAGGACATCACACACATCCATGCCCGAGGCAGGATTCGAACCTGCGACCGTAGCAGTCGCGCGGTTCCGGACTGCGCGCCTAGAACCGCTAGACCACCGCGGCCGGCCATCAAACAGGGGAGAGTGACTTTTGTATAACACATTTAAGAGAAGTAACGGCAATCAGAAATCGGCACTGATTCAGTGAGGAAATACATGATATAGCATGTGCTTCCACAGTTCTTCAAATACTATTAGAGAATGGCGTAATATGATTGCATAAGTAAGTATGTACTCCATCGGTAGATGATAAATCTGAAATATATACTTCTTGGTGTACAGAAGTATTAACGAACTGTACGGTTCGACAGTTCCATAAAAATCCAAAACTCGTTTCTGATGAAGGAGGATCACACAGTCGTCAACAATAACCGATATATCACGTCTTTTAAAGGATGCATCTGTTCTATTCGAGTCCCCCTCCCCTCTCCACCCCCAACAACACGTGGCGTCACCGCAGCGCAGGGGCATCTTGGATCGGCGCCAACGGTCAATGCACTTCCGCTCTTTCCAGTCTTACTGGCAAACAAAGGAAAATACATCGAAACAGCAGCTGCTGGAACTTGCGTGAGGATAACAGTACAAGAGACCAGCGCCGCGCCCTCGTGACCAAGGAGGTTGGGAAAGTTAATAGCAGCCGCTAAAGAAGCTGCGTTTGTTGTGCGGGAATTGGAGCAGTGTGCCGGGGAAGACTTCGAGAACCAACTGTTGGTGGCACAGATGCAGGGGTCATCTCCCAACCTCCCTGCGAACCTCCGGCAGGACCTCTCGCGTTGATATCGATGCAAATAATGGTCCGCCCGCTACCTAATAACATGCCATATCTTGTTGGATGAAACCGTGGTCTCATTCTATCCACTCGAAGCAGTCTGTGTTGTTTTAACCTCTCAAAATGTGTGACTCCAGATTCCCCAAACGTCTCACATCAGATTACGACTCAGATACAGAAAGAACGAGCAGTTCTTCGCATACCGTCTGTGATAACGCTAAATGTTTCCGTAATATATTTTTGGACAGGGCGATCTAAGCAGTTCACCCCACAGGTGTCAGCCATCTTACACAGTGACATTCAAGCCCTCAGTGGTTTTTTATAGTTTATCTGAAAGTCCAAACGATCAACAATTGTCAATAACAAAAACTAATAACTGTTGCTCGATGTACACAGTGGCAATGCTCATGATGTTTGATTCTAAAATTTGTAAGCATCATTTCTCTCTCCCATCAAAATCATGAAAAGTTTTCGTCATTTAACGGAACCACAGAACCGAATAATTACTTAAAAGATCATCCTTAGCTTCCAAGTTAAAGACGTTTTCCGGTCAATTACACTTCCCTCTTTCCTTCGACCCTGCTACACACTAACAGCAAAGTAAACCTGCTTAGTGTCAAGAGTAACCAATAGGACAATGCTTTATTTACATTCATGGCGAGAGATAACTGCGTTACAATAAAACACGTTTGGCTGTCAAGAGAGCAATGCGTGAAGCCTTCAGTGACTACAGTAGCAAAATTGTGTCAAACTATATTTCGCAATACCCAAAGAAATTCTAAAGTTAGTCTCCAGTCCCTAGCGAATGAGACAGGGACTGAAATTGAGGGTAGCGAAGTAAAATCTCAAATGCTTCACTCTGTTTTGAAATGTTCCTTTGCAAAGGGAAACCTAGGAGAATTGACAACTCAATCCTCATACCACTGAAATGATAAACAATATTAATGTCAGTGGTGTTGAGAAACAGCTAAAATCGTTAAAATTGAACTTCTCCAGGTCCAGATGCAATCCTTATTAGATTCTATACTGAATTTGCGGTTGAGTTAGTCCCTCTTTTAATTATAATCTCTCGTAGATCTCCCGTACAAAAGATCGTGCCCAGCAGTTGGAAGGAAGCACGGGTATTACCGTCCACTACAAGGGCAATAGAAGTAATCCATAAAACTACCGTCCAATATCTTTGACATCGATTTGTTGCAGAACATTACAACGTATTCTGAGCTCAAACATAATGATGTACCTTGAACAGAATGACCTCCTCCAGCAGGAAGAATCCCAATAACTGATACCATGGGACATATCCTCTGCCATCCACTTCGGGGTATTTTGCAAAGTATAGATGTTGACGTAGGTGGAAATGGCCAGTGTTGCCTCTAGCAGTTGTTCTTCGCTAAGTAGTCTATCTACGTTTCGCGTTCAGCTAAAATGCCCGCGCGTCCCTGGTAAAATTTCCACGAATATGCACGGTCAGTTTTATAGGGGGCGAAAATCCCTGACAATATTGATTCTGTTTTCCTGTCGAGATACAAACCGGTAATATTCAGAGCCCCATCAATGCTTTATGTCCGATCCCGGAAGTCACGCAACGAGCGGTTAAATCGATGACATGGTTAAACCTCATTACACGTAGTTTCAAAGCTGCAACTGTGGAGGTTAAAGCAGCTGAATTCTTAACTTCTTCTGTCTGGGAGGGAACAAAGCTTACATCAGACGGCAGGCGCTACCTTCGAGTGAAGCAACTGGTAGAGGTCGACAGACGACTGCAAGCAGCTGGTAGGATCATTATTACTTGTTGTTAAAGATACGTTTCGTGGGAAGTCCGGTGGGAAACGCAAGACCAGCACACGTACGGCGAGTTCTTTACGCTGAACGTTGCTAAGGAGGGGAACAGACTTGGAGCAGCCGTCCGAGGGTGGACCAAGGCAATGGCTGAACAGACTGCTGCGAGAGGGAGGGAGGGAGGGAGGGAGGAGGGCAGTCGCCAGGAAGCTTCCAGAAGGGTCGCCGTAATCTGGCGGCCAGCTGGCGCCACACCGCACCGCACACAATCGTTCCTCTTCCCCCTGCCGCTGTGCATATGCCGCACGTGGTCCGCCGCTCTGCCACGGGCTGGGGAGCAGCCGTGTTCGGTAGCCTACACGACAAAAACTCTACAGTTCCCAGAACCTGGCCACGGAAGCAAAGGGCACCTCTCCCACAACACTGACTCACTGCCGTCTGGAGCCGAGGAGGAAGTCGTAAGTAGTCGGTGCTACTGTTGCCACCTTTCGGGATTAATTGAATGCGAGCACCTCGTCCAAGTACGCGGATTGTACTTATCCTCACATGCCTCAACGGAACGATTATTTGCCTTGCCGGCGGGCGCTACATACAGACGAGTTCGCTTTGTAGTTCACGTCCTGATGTACATATATACATACACACAAATGGCGCTCGTATCGCGTACACAAGGTATAAAGTGACAGAGCATTGGCGGAGTTGTCATTTGCACTCAGCTGATTAATGTGAAACGGTTTCCGACCTTATTATGGCAGCACTATGAGTATTAACAGACTTTGCACGCGGAATGCTAGTTGGAGCTAAACGCGTGGGGCATTCTATTTCGGAAATCGTTAAGGAATTCAATATTCTGAGATCCACAGCGTCAAGAGTGCGCTGAGAATACCACATTTTGGACATTACCTCTCACGACGGACAGCGCAGTGGTCGACGGTCTTCACTTAACAACCAAGAGCAGCAGCGTTTGCGTAGTTTGTCAGTGCTAACAAACAAGCAACACTGCGTTAAATAACTGCAAAAATCGACGTAGGACGTACGACTGTGCGGTGAAATCTGGCGTTAAAGGCCTACTTCAGCACCGAGCGAGGTGGCGCAGTGGTTAGACACTGGACTCGCATTCGGGAGGACGACGGTTCAATCCCGCGTCCAGCCATCCTGATTTAGGTTTTTCCGTGATTTCCCTAAATCGCTCCAGGCAAATGCCGGGATGGTTCCTTTCAAAGGGCACGGCCGACTTCCTTCCCCGTCCTTGCCTAATCCGATGAGACCGATGACCTCGCTGTCTGGTCTCCTTCCCCAAAACCAACCAATCTACTTCAGCAGACGCCCGACGGGAGTGCCTTTACTGACAGCTCATCGCCTGCAGCGCCTCTCCTGGGCTCGTGACCAAATCGGTTTAAGCTACGCGACTGGGAAAACGTGGCCTGGTCACATGAGCCCCAATTCAGTTGAGAAAAGCTGATGGTAGGGTTCGGGTGTGGCGCAGACCCCACGAAGACATGGGCTCAAGTTCTCAACAGAGCACTGTGCAAGCTGGTGGTGACCCCACAACGGTGTAGGTCCAACTGAACCGACCGCTGATTGAAAATGGCTATGTTCGGCTACCCGAAGGCCATTTGTAGCCATTGATGGGCTTCATGTTTCCAAACAACGACGGAATTTTTATGGTTTACAATGTGCCATTGTTGCTGGGCCACAATTGTTCGCGATTGGTTTGAAGAATATGCTCGACAATTCGGACGCATAATTTGGCCACCCACATTGTCCGACATCGAACCTATCGAACATTTATGGGACATAATCGACAGGTCAGTTCGTGCACAAAATTCTGCGCCGACAACACTTTCGCAATTATGGCCGGAATAAAGGCAGCCTGGCTCAATACTTCTGCAGGGGACTTACAACGACTTGCTGAGTCTATGCCGAGTTGAGTTGCTGCAGTAGGCCAGGCAAAGGATGGTCCAACACAAAATTAGGCGTATCTGATAAGTTTTGTCACCTCATTGTACATATATGTAAGTTCCCGTCAACTCTGTGACTACAAGTTAACCTAAAATGATCAATCAGAAATGAGATATCTGACTGAAGAGAAGCTTCCTTTTACAGTGTTCGAGGGCCAAAGGCTTTACTTCACAGACTGAAGTGTTAACATAGTTACGACTTACCATTACTAAGGATCAACTAAAACGGAAAATTCAAATAGTCATCATGTGGACTTAGAAACTTTTTTTTTTTTTTACTACTCACACCACTCCGACATACATATCTTGCCAGATATTAATAAAGCGAAACACTCGTTGCTTCAGATTTCACATGTAAGCTGTACAGCCCTCAACCCAGGACGCTACTGTAAACAACTGTTGTTGTCTTTAGTCCGCAGATCTGCGTAGTGTAGCTTCTCACGCTAGCCTATTCTATACAATCTTCTTCGTATCTCCCTAAATTTATAATGGATGTTGACAAATTTCTCTTTTTCAGAAATTATTTTCTTGCTGTTACCAGACTGCATTTTATATCCTCTGTACTTCAGCCGTTATCTTCATCAGTCATTTTGTTGCCCAAATAGAAAAACTAATCTATTTTCAGTGTCTCATTTCCTAATCTAACCCATTCAGCATCCAGATTTAATTCGACTACATTTCATTATCCTTGTTTCACTTTTGGTGATGTTAATGTTATATTGTCCTCTAGAGACACTGTCCATGCCGTTAAACTGCTGTTTCACGTCTCTGACAGAACTACAACAGCACCGACGAGCCGCAAAGTTTTTATTTCTTCTCGCCGAACTTTAATTCCCTTTCCTTCAACTATTTTCCTCGGTGTATACATTGGATAACAGTGGTGCTATGTTACATCCCTGTCTCACTGTCTTCTCAACTACTGCTTCCCTTTCAGTCAGATGCTTAGACTCTTAGAGTAGCATTCTGGTTTCTTCTTTCTCAGTTACCCTCAAAATTTCAATGAGTGTAGTCTAGTCAATTACGT
This sequence comes from Schistocerca nitens, assembly GCF_023898315.1. Classification (NCBI taxonomy): domain Eukaryota; kingdom Metazoa; phylum Arthropoda; class Insecta; order Orthoptera; family Acrididae; genus Schistocerca; species Schistocerca nitens. The sequence goes on from NC_064614.1 coordinate 865,221,949, forward strand.
CATAAGCTTTCTCTAAATCTACACAAATGCTATAAACGTCGGTTTGCTTTTCTTCAACCTGTCTGCTAAGATAAGACGTGTCATTAGTATTGCCTCCCGTGTTGCATATTTCTCTAGAACCCAAACTGATCCTCTCGCGCGCGATGTAACAGTTATCAACAACTAATGCTCTCTTTTTTATTTTAGCGGGACACCTCTTGGTCAAGCGCCAGTTACACATCAAAAGAAACTAATTATCAAATACCGGAAAACAAAGTATTTTCTCCAAGATTTCACGACGTAAAACAATGAAACCAGGCTTTTACGGCTCTGTTTCACAGCTGGCAACACAACAGATTTACGAAAACCTAAATAGGTACATATACTTAGAACAAAAAAAATATCTGCCATTTCATAAGAGTGACTGATGTTAATATACAAACCCTTACATTTTTGCTGCTCGGTCGTGTAAAAAAAAGAAAAAAATAGAAATAATAATAATAATAAACGACGTACACACAGTGTATCACTTGATATTTTTTCGTTGTGTTTTCACGACAGTATCTCCATTATCAAAAGTATGTTTTCAAATTTTGCCACACAAGTATTAAGCTGATCAAGCATGTCCGCACCGTAGGCGAATTTCAGTTTTTATTTTACGTTCACACGCGCAGAAGAATTTAGAGACTTGGGTCGCGGACGTGAAAAGTTACGCTCTTCCATAGCGTAAGCTGTTGATCAGAACGTACAAAGTTTCACTAAGTAAGAAACACTGTACTCAATCAATTTTCAACTAGAATTTGAGAGAGGCGAAAGAGAACTGTGACAGTTCGATTGCCTTAAGAGAGTGTTTAAATTTAATCAAAGGCCACGCGCAGTGCTGCGTGAGGTCGTCAGCGGACGGTGACACGAACACCCACGTTACTGTGCAGGTCAATCGATTCCCCGGGGAGCGAAGCTGCTGCAACTAGTCTGCCTGCGAATGGAGAAGCCGTGCAGCGGTGCTGAGGGGCAGCGGGCGGACGCGAAGAGGACGAGGGGGCGCTTCTATTACGCACTGAATTAATGCATACGGCGCAAGCACGGGGCTGCTATTGGTTTCCCTTTAAAAGCCGCCACGCTGCACACTGCGTTATACCTGTTGCATGTAACGAACCGGCTGGTATTAAAACACTCCCGCTCCGTGAGTCACGCTATGTCATGCGCGTGTTCAATGAACAGGGCAACGCCTCCGTCGTAACGAGGACGAATGTAACCATCTGAACTAGTAAGGTAGGCGGACGAACAACTGACCTAATTCGCACTCTACACAATCTTATACGCAGTATCATTACCATCGCTCATACATTTTAAGCAACCTGTTGCGGAACTTATTCTCTCCCGTTTAAAAGATTAAATAACGAAATGAAATGATGACATCGAACGAAAAGCCGAGTCATAAATTAGATGGTCTAACTGAGAGTAGTAGTTACAATTCTGTCGAGTTCTCCGTGGTTTCCCTGTGTTCGCTCCTGACTGAAATACGTATGAAAATCGATTATCGTCATTCCTTTCCCATTCAATGCCAAGTCGGAGAAAGTCTTTTCTGTCGCCTTTTTCGAGTTCTAAAGATAAATCTATAGCAGAATCATTGCATACGGCGTTTAACTGAACTAGTCGAAGACGAATTAACCTTAAAAATTGTAAAGCGGACAGCTAAAGGGCTGTAGCACGATAACGCTTCTTTGATAAGCACCCAATACTGAAGATTTCCTAGCTGGCACATCGTTAATCTATATATTTTTTTAATTCTATCATATTTCTCACCGAAGAATTCCGTCGTGTGACAAATATCGTTTGGTGTAGAAATATACAACAGATAATGCACGTCAAAACACGAAAATATAGTTTTAATTCGAAAATGTGTCTATTACTCAAAGAAAAGCACGGACTGGCTGCAGAGGTTAGGTTTCCGTACTGATATTAACCTAACAGGACAGTAGGTTTCCAGTGATAGTAAATGAAAACTCTCTAATATCATCAAATTTCTTGAACTATCAATTAGCAACTGCCACTTAAGGAACGCACTAATGCGAGAACAACGGTAATATTAATGGCTGCAAGGGGGAGTTCTATGTATTGTATGAATTTAAACAGAAAACATTCGCTCCACAGTGAGAAAATAAAAAAAGGATATGTTGTAGAGATGTATACTCAATTCGACATATCAATCCGTCGACGACGAGGGCGAGATAAAATCTGAAACTAATCCACCATCCGCGTAAATAGGACAACTGGCTTCCTCTTTGTTTCTCATTCACCGAACTGACATTGTCGTCAAGTTTCTAGGGGAATCTGTGTATGATCTTCTCAACCGATACCTTTTTACATCATAATACGATCCCTTCCAAGTCTGCACTAATCATTCTGTTCAATTTTTATTGGTACAACGGAGAACCAAATTATTACTTGAGTCATTTCTGGGGTAGGCTGTGTAGTAGCTTACTGAAAAAGGAAGCGAGTTTGTCCGTGATTGAAGGAACGTGTTCTCAAAGGGCGTCCACAAGCAAACTACAAAGTCAAATTATGCAGAGAACAGTGTATGTGCCGAGAAATTTATTCTCACTATGAAATGCTGCACAAAACTGTTCCAGAATACCAGCATAACTTCCTCATATCCTAATACGAGGGTTGACTGAAAAGTAATGCCACCACATTCGTAACTCTTCAAAGTTGGCAGCATTGGTATGCGACAGGTACTTGGCTTGTTCCGTAGCCTCTTCTCAACAGCTCCAGTTGGCGGGAAGCCTTAGCATTGAACGGTTGTGTTGTTACAGTATGAAGTATGCTACCCTGCGTAGACGGTCGGTCAATGCGATTTAAGCAACGTGCAGTCATTGAATTCTTGACAGCAGAAGGTGTTACCCCAAAGTAGATTCATCAGAGAATGAAAGCAGTTTATGGTGATTGTATTAATGTGCGTACTTTGCGTCACTGGGCGAGTAAGTTTAAAGATGTTGAGGCGGGACCATTTGACCTGCGTGACAGACAAGGAGTTGGACGTCCTGTGACTCAACCACCGAGTTTTTCAAGCAAAATGTTGATAGATTGATTCAGGACGATAGTCGTTATCACTCAGAGAGAAATTGAAAGCACAATCGGCATTTGCAAGAACGTGTGGGTCACATTATTGCTTTGCTTGGCTATCGGAAGATCCGTGCACGATAGGTATCCTGGATGCAGTCTCCTGAAATGAAAGCGCACAGACCTGAAATTTGCCAGGAACTCCTCTCGCATTACGAGAATAAAGGGGACGCCTTTCTCCATTCAATTGTGACAGAAGACGGAAAGTGGGTACACAATTACGATCCCGAGACGAAACGTCAGTATATGGAATATCGACACAAACACTCGGCCCAGAAAAAGAAATTCAAGACGGAGCCCTCAGCTGGAAAAATCATGGACACAATGTTCTGGGATGCGGATGGTGTTATCCATGTAGATTTCCTTAATCGTGGAATACCAATACAGTCAGGGCATTACATCACAACGCTGCGAACTCTGAAACGACGGCTAACAAGGGTCCGAAAGGAAAAGGGAAATGTTTTCCTCCAGCATGACAATGCCAAACCACACACTTCACGTGCCACCACAGCAGAACTTCAGAGACTGAATCTCACCACCGTACGGCATCTTCCATACAGTCCAGATTTAGCACCGCCTAACTTCCATCTGTCCCCAATAATGAAAGACGATTTGCGGCGACATCATTATGCTTCCGATGAAGACTTTGAGAGAACTGTGAGACTGTGGTTGCGGAAACAGAGTGTCGACTTCTTCTGTGACAACTTCAGAAAACTTGTTCATCGTTGGCAGAAATGTATCCAACTGGCTGGTGATTATGTGGAAAAGTGAATATTGGCGATTAAAGATCATATTCTAAGGATTATTTCTGCGTTTAATTTATTAAAATATTCCTATCCAAACCCAATTAACGAAGGTGGAGGCATTACTTTTCATTCAACCCTCGTACACTGAACTTGAAATGCTCATGAACATGTGAATGAAGATAGCTTAAGTAACCGAAGTTATAGGACGTGAGAAATATCTTCTTAATGGAATCTAGAGGAGGAATAGTGCAGCAGTGAGTAACATATGGTCCCAGAGGGTACAATAGTACGGCTGGTAATGAACATAGCTGCGAGCTTTCACAAACCAACCCAATCAACCATTTCAGTAGCACTAACACGCAAACCGAAAGAAATTTATCACCTACGATACGTACCAACTTGGACGCTGCTACTTGTGGTTTCCGTAGAAAATTTTATTAAGGTTTCGTCTATAGTGTGACAGCCGCGAATCTATTTTAACACGATGCTGTTAAGCGTAAATGCTCTGTAGGTATTTATGGAATTTTTCTTGAAGACTAACATAGTGCTGCAAAAAAAAAAAAAAAAAAAAATCATTTGAATCTGCCGGTTCGAATACTGCTTCCCTATATCAGAGTTATGAAAACTTAAATAAAGAATATTAGACAAGAGACTTGCAACCTGATAATATATACCGTGGGACGTTTCGTGTAACAGTTATAA